>NC_133526.1:83538489-83839789 GCF_048544455.1 Silene latifolia
TCCCCTCGTTTCTCCTAGCCTAGTATCGAATAGCAACAGTAGTTCGGGAAATGTCCCAACCGCTGTCCCTTTGTCGCCACTGACCACAGATCAGATGGTTTCTTTGTTTCAACTTTTCTCAAATCTTAATATGAATAAATCAGGTTCCGCTTACTCTTCATGTTATCTTGCATGCAATTCTGTTTACGATGATGATGAGGATGATCCAGACCCTGACTCAATCGAAATACCTCCCTACATAGCCAAAGAAATACTACAAGAGAGGGAAGGGGGACCAGTGATAGAGAATACTGAACCCATCAACGTAGGAACTGAACTAGAACCCCAAGAACTTAGGATAGGGACAACCCTGAGCCCCACCGAAAGGGCCAATTTCATAGACCTCCTACACGAGTTCAAAGACGTTTTTGCTTGGTCCTACAAAGATATGCCAGGGATCGACAGGGAGATTACAGAGCATAGAATCCCAATCAAACCAGGGTTCAAACCCGTGAAACAGAAGCTTCGAAGAATGAGGATAGAATGGGCTCTTAAGATCAAAGAAGAAGTCAATAAACAATTCAAAGCCGGGTTCATCAAAGTTTCCGAGTACTCAGACTGGGTAGCTAACATAGTACCCGTACCCAAAAAGGATGGGAGAATCCGTGTTTGTGTTGACTTTAGAGACTTAAACAAAGCAAGCCCTAAGGATGACTTTCCTCTACCACATATCGACATATTAGTGGATAATACGGCGGATCACGCGTTGCTATCCTTCATGGATGGATACGCGGGATATAACCAGATCAAGATGGCCTTAGAGGACATGCATAAAACCGCCTTTGTCACTCAATGGGGAACCTATTGCTACACGGTTATGCCTTTTAGGTTAATCAATGCCGGAGCTACATACCAACGAACTGCAACTACGCTCTTACATGACATGATGCATAAAGAAGTTGAGGTATACGTAGATGACATGATTGTCAAGTCCAAGGAAAGAGAGGGACATATTGCGAACCTTCGCAAATTCTTCTCGAGGCTACAGAAGTACAACATGAGACTCAATCCTCAGAAATGCGCATTCGGAGTGACATCTGGCAAACTCCTAGAATACGTGGTTAGCCAAAGAGGTATAGAAATAAACCCTTCAAAGATCAAAGCCTTAATCGAAATGCCGCAACCTCAAACAGAGAAAGAAGTTAGGGGATTCCTAGGCAAGGTACAATACATCAGTCGATTCATATCAAAACTCACCATGATCTGCGAACCCATATTCAAGAAGTTAAAGAAAACAGATCACACCATGTGGGATGCTGACTGTCAGAAGGCTTTTGACCGAATCAAGGAAATACTAGCCAAACCGCCAGTGCTCATGCCACCCCAACGAGATCAACCTCTTGGTTTATATCTCACGGTAACCGAAACGGCCATGGGCGCCATGCTAGCTCAAACCATAAGAAAAGAAGAAAGAGCCATCTACTACCTTAGTAAGAAGTTCTTGGAGTACGAGTGCAAATACACACCACTCGATAAGACATGCCTCGCTCTTGTGTGGGCAACGAAGAAGCTACGCCATTACATGCTTAGCTACTCCGTCAAAATATTCTCAAAAATGGATCCTGTCAAATACCTCTTCGAGAAACCCGTTCTCAATGGACGTCTAGCGAGATGGACTTTGATGCTTTATGAGTTCGATCTTAAATATGTGCCTTTGAAAGTTATAAAGGGGCGCGCCGTTGCCGAATTCTTCGCAGAGAATCCCTCTAATGATACACAAACGATAGACACTTGGTCATTTCCGGATGAGGATATACTCCAAACAGATGTAGACTCCTGGGACCTCTATTTTGATGGAGCATCGAACTTAAGAGGATTTGGAATAGGGGTGTTGCTCATTTCTCCTGAAGGCGAGCATACACCAATCTCTGTCAAACTCGACTTCGAGGTGACAAATAACGCCGCAGAATCTGGCTTTGTCTCATTGGATTGCAAGCGGCAGTAAGTTTAGGCATCAAGAATCTTCGAGTACATGGGGACTCCTCTTTGATCATCAATCAAGTTACGGGATCTTGGAAAATCCGAAGCGAAAGCTTGGCACCTTATCAAGCCAGAATAGACCAAGTAGCCCAATTCTTTGATTAAGTAACCTACTTACATCTACCTCGAGAAGAAAATCAATTCGCGGATGCTCTTGCAAAACTCGCATCTTTGATTAACATGCCGGATAGTATGGTAGAAATGCCTTTATGCATCGAACGGCGATCAGAGCCAGCTTTTGTGCACCAAATCACCGATGAAGAGGAAATTACGGAGGAGCCTCGGTTCCAAGCAATCCTAAACTTCAAACTCAACGACACCTATCCACCGGAAATGGACAAAAGGGGACAACGCGCTATCCGTTTACTAGCTTCCCAATACGTCCTCATGCAAGGAGAGCTATACAAAAGAACACCTCTTGGTGTAATCCTACGTTGTCTTGATCATTTACAGGCACGAAAAGTGATGGAAGAAGTCCATGATGGAGAATGTGGCCCTCACATGAGTGGACCCATGATGGCAAAGAAAATCACACGTTTTGGATATTATTGGACCACGATGGAATCTGATTGCATCAAATATGTGAGACATTGCCAGATCTTCGGGAATGTGCAACATGTCCCTCCCTCATTGCTTTACACCATGACATCTCCCTGGCCATTTTCTGCTTGGGGAATTGACATCATCGACAAGATCACTCCAGCCGGAACAGGAGGTCACTGTTTCATCCTAGTAGCAATAGATTATTTCACCAAATGGGTGGAAGCGGCTTCCTACACCAGCCTTACAGCCAAGAACGTGGCAAAGTTCATACAAACCAATATCAACTGTCGATATGGTTGCCCACATGAGATCATCAGTGACAATGGATCACATTTCCAAGCTGAGACTGAACAATTGCTAGCCAAGTACAAAATCAAGCATCACCACTCCTCGCCATATAGACCACAAACCAATGGCGCGGTAGAGGAAGGAAACAAAAACGTTGTCACAATTCTCAAGAAAATGATTGACAACTATAGAGACTGGCCAAGCAAGATACCCTTTGCTTTATGGGGATATCGTACATCCGTTAGGACGCCCACTGGGGCTACTCCTTTCTATTTGACCTACGACATAGAAGCCGTACAACCAGTCGAGCTAGAAATACCATCCTTGCGTATTTTACTCGAAAGTCAAATATCCGAAGCCGAATGGAAGAGGGATAGATATGAAGAACTCATCCTCCTAGATGAACGAAGGTTACGTGCATTATATAATATGCAGACATATCAGGCGCATATCAAACGAGCCTTCAACAAAAGGGTTAAGCCAAGAAACATCAAAGAAGGAGATTTGGTCCTCAAATCAATCAGGGCTCTTTTACCTGTCGATCCACGAGGAAAATTCAAACCCAATTGGGCCGGGCCATTCCTAGTCAAGTCCATACTTCCAGGGGGTGCGGTTAGGATCACAGACCTAGACGGGAACGAATTTACCTACCCAACAAACCTTGACCAATTAAAACGTTATTATGCGTAGAATAGGAGCAAAAACGCGCCTCGCGTAACCTCACGTGTCGCTCTTGTGGCACGAAATAAACGGCCCCTGGCCAAGCTCAATCAAGCTAATGTCATCTTGCTCTTGCATTTTGACAATTTGTCATTCTCATATCATTAAATAAACTAAATTGCATTTTCGGAGTAAGTAAAGCACATGCTTATTTTCTAAAGTTCATTACAAGCTCTTGCTTAGAACAATTATTCTTTTACATTTACTCGAACTACGCGCAAGGGTTTGATTTCATTTTTAAGTGAATACGTAGGCAATCCTTCACGGGATACAACCCACTTAATTGCTTTAAATGTAAATAGAAGGACATTTGCAAATGCATTTGAAATTCGACAAGAATAATGAAAAGAAAACCACAAAGGTTTCATAAGCAATCAACCTCTTTTATTTCATTCATAATAATAATATGTTACATAATAAAATCGTAATAAAAAGTAAATAGGCTAGGATTCTAAAAACCCCACCTTCTTATTGTAATAATAATAATAATAATAAACAATAATAAAAGACATAGGCTACTATTCCATTTTCCCTTTGCCTTTGTCATTCTTATCATGCTTCTTGTCACGACCTCGAGCCGGACGCTCCTGCGCCACTTCCGACCTAATCACCAATGGTCTCTCTCGTGGTCTTGCTTTGCCATTCTTGCCAACCACCATCTCGACGGCAGGAGAAGTCTTCAGTTTCTTCGAAGGATGAACAACTCGAAACCCGGCTTCTTCCTCTCCCTCAGCCAGATGCTTCTCCTTCTCCTTTTCCACCTCGCGAACCTTGTAGTCAACAGGTTCACGCTTCCTCAGTCTCTCGCGTTCCTCCGGAGTAGCAGCTTTCCTCCACCGCATATAGGAATCTGACACCCACAGAGCACTGACAGAAGAATTCAAGAATCAAATGTTCCTCTGAGCCCATTTGATGGCCCATTCCCTTCGACTCTCTGTAGTAAGCGCCACGGCGGTCTGCGGCACAGTGTCAAGCTTTGGGATCATCTGCTTCAATCCAACCTGCCTCATCAACCTCTCCGGGAAGATGCATATCATAAACTCTAAGCCGGGAATGCGAACAGATCGGGTAGGATCCAGGGAAGATACTCCAGTGACAGATTTGAGGTGCCACCATGGTACGATCCATCTAATTAAGGGGCCATCTTCACTTTTCAACTTGTTTTCCCAGTAGTTGCACACTCGAGTGAAGTCCACCATGTAAAGCCTGGTCCTCATTGCAATCGAACGAGCATGGTAAGAAGGAACATTAACTGGGGGCTCGATCAATCGAAGACGCTCCATAAGCCAGACCTACCAAAAGCAGGTATCAAAAAAGAACGAAAAAAAAAACAACAACAAAAAAACAAAAAAAAAGAACGAAAAAAAAAACAAAAAAAAAGAAGAAAAGAAAAAAAAAAGAAAAAGAAAAAAAAAGAAAAGAAGAAAGAAAGAAAAGTATTCTTTTACCTGCAAAATAATGGGACTTCCCAGATAAGGTAGGTCGCGATTGGCTTTCCTGTTATCCAAGCCCAATAAGATCTCTCCTAAACACAGACAAGCTGGGCTCCTGCGCAGCTCCATTTGCTCAATCAGGCTCAAAAGACGAGGGTTGCCCCTCATATCCTCATCAACATGCCCTTGAAGGACATATATGATACTGTCGTTTCGTACCAAAAATAAATACCTAAGTTACAACTAACAGAAGCTAGCAGCAAGTAGGGTCGATCTCCACAGGGAGGCTATTTTGCTAATTATCTGTTTAATTCGGTCTGTCAGGGTGTCACAGGAATGGGGTTTTGATTGTATTGACTAAAACTATTAAGAGGTAAGAGAGGAATAAACGCAAGAAATTAACAGAGGAGAAGGGAATATGCTAGGAGTTGGTCTACCGTGGCAGCTGTACTATCGGGTGTACTGAGGCGATTAGACTATTGATAAGAAGAGCTATGGTCGTCACCTTTCGGTCCTTAAACCGCCCTAGGGTCTCCTAACTTAGCTTTCGCCCTAATTAGGTATTACCTATTGTAATTAAGCAAGCCTTCCCTTCCAATCTTTCGATCCAGGTCGGGGTTAACTAAATTTATTGGTCTCCCGCATGCATTCATTCGACCAGATAACAATTAAATTGCCTAATACAATTCTTATCGCCAGATTATCTATTCAAGTCAATTATAACATGTTGCTACCACGGCCTCCCTAATCCTAACATACTACGGAATTAGCTAGACATAATAAAAGGGGAAACGAGAAATAAAGGAAGAACAATAAACATAAACAATAATTTAGAAGAAAAGAAAGAGAAAGAATTAATACTGAATTGTTGATCCGGAATTGAAGAACAAAAGTAACAGTGAAAGTGACAGAAGAAAAGTAACGTGTGATGATCCGTCTGATAAAAAGGGAGAGAGTTTAAATGACGTCCTAAGCTTCCTATTTATAAGAAAATAGGATTAGCTAAACCTAATTGACGGAGAATAACTAAAAAGCCCAGCCCGTAGCAAAATCCACTCGATCGAGTGGAATAAAACCACTCGATCGAGCAAACCTAGCTGTGAATCGCTCGATCGACCGAGAAAATCACTCGATCGAGTAAAGGCATAAAAGGAACTGGTCGTTCGACTAGATTAAGTGCTCGATCGACTGATTATTCATCCTAAAACCACTCGATCGACTAGAAAAGCACTCGATCGAGTGGATCTTGACTTCAGCAGCTCATAATTCACGTTAGTTGACTTTGACTTGTCCTTTTAGCTCCCGAAACAGCTTCACGCATCCCAAGACAGCTATAATTCCCGCTCCAAATCTGCTCTTCCTCCAAATGCATGCAAAACGGATGACAAATGGCTTGATTTCACTACTTTATGGTCCATTCCTGCAATTAAGACAAAATACACCAAAGTAGCATATTCGGGGCATTTCGTAGCATAAAACCACGATAAAAGCATAGAAATACGTGCATAAATAGGCTAAAAGGACTATATAAAATGCACGTATCAATATACATGCAATAGGCAAAACCCGAATGCCCTTCGCCTCGCAACATAAGAAACAGTAGGATCAGCCTTATTGATGAAGCGATCGATGAAATCTAACATTCGCACTCCTTTAGAAGTCACAAGACGGTCAACATCAACTTTGGCCAATCCAAGCAAGTCTCTAAACTTATTCTTATACCCTTGAGAAGTGGACGGAATAGCAGGCAAATGTTCCGGATCCCAACCACCAATCGCAGCAATCTCCTCGGGAAATGGGCAAATATCGCCTCCAGGGAAGGCAAATACGTGATGATTCGGGTCCCAATAGTCAAGACAAGCGTCGAGAAACGGTTTGACTACCTTGATCAATTTCAAGCTCAAAAGTGCTCCAAAATTATAAGCACCCATGTCATACTTCTCCACACTAGAAAACTCATTTGTGCATTCTTTTAGATGAATTTCAAGAGTATTCATGATGTAGGCTTATTTTGGGAGTCTTGTGTAATAAGACGAAGAAAGACGGAAGAATTATGTGAATAAAACCTCCTTCGACGTCTCTATTTATACTAAAAGCTGTTTCCTAAAATCCGTCAGAACGGATACATCAGAAACAGGCGCGACTGCCGCGCCTCTTCGAAGGGACGCAGCTCTTGCTGCGCCTCTTCCTCAGCTCTTTTTCTGTGATTTTCCGCGTTGGATCTTTCCTAAATTCCTCAACGAATAATTTCCTATTCATATGGGTTATTATTTTGGTAAACGCGTCAAGTTACCATATTTCATGTTTCCCAATTTCGCGGGCACGCATCTCGAGACGATATCGACATTTTCGTCATTTTAGCACACTTATCCATTTCTTTTTAATTTTCTTTTTTGGGAAATCATTTCACCAATTTAATTTCATTTATTCTTTTTTACATTTTGGTATTTAATTTAATTATATCATTTTTTCAAACTTTACCTCTTTTCCTTTTGGGGAATCATTTGAGTCATTTCCGACCAAATTTTTTGCATTTTCATTTCTGGTCATTTCTTTGCATTTTCGAGTCATTGTTTTGCACTAATTTAGGCCATATGTACAAATATATGTTCTATGATATTTCTGTGTAAATTTCGGCAGCATGACGGCGTAAACCGTCATCTACCAAACCTGTTCAAAGCTAACCTGCAGGAACAAACAAGGCAACCTAGCAACAAAGGCACTCAGGCCGTCATATATACGATCAAAAAGGGATATGTACACCAAACTGGGGGCTCGAGCCCCAAAACAAAATCCAAATGTCCGAAAATGTATAATTATACGAAAATACAACCAAAAACAAGAAACAACAAGAAAGCTACTGCTCGTAGCCGTCTAGCTCAGCAACTCTCGCCTCGAGAGCAGCAACCTCGACGTCACGAACCTCGAGCTCCCTCAGCAGGCGAGCCGTCTCCTCTCGGGACTGGGCAAGCTCTCGCTCCAGCTCGTGCTCCCTCTGCAAACGACAAAACTGACTCATGTCAATCATTTCAAGCATAAAGGAAGACTAGAAAACGCAAAAATAAAGTGAACGGAAGGTTCATACCTGACGTCCTCGGCCACCAGCAAGTGCCTCGACGGTAGTAGCCCGCAGCCGGTTGGCTACCCTCCACAAAGCCACGAACCAGAATGGCGCGACCTGCATTTCGAAAGGAAAATGTTTAGCAATTGAGCAAACTCGAGCAAATGTGTTCTTACACAAAAACTATGCAAGCTAGAAGACTCACCCTCCGGATCAGATGCTGCCAATCGTCCAAGCCAGCATCTCTCACCGCCACGTCAAAGTCACGTAGCTCGGAGATCGTCGTCATCCCCGTCGTGTCGGTGTACTCAAGGGTCTCGAGGTACTCTGGGGGGCTCGATGCCCGCCGCCTCGACCTACTGCAAAGTCAGATGATTTCCGTTAACCGATGATCCTTCATCATATGCTCAAACAATCAAAAATAAAAGAGGGCAAAACATTACCACAACCGGCCAGTACGCCAACCTCCCGTAGAGGAACGCCGAGTAGTCCTCACCAGGAAGGAGGAGGGCGTCGCCACCAACGCCAGCCAAGTCAGCCTCCTTCTCAGCCTCAGAAGGCTCCCTAAACATCGTCCAAGGAGGATCGATGGGAACCGTCAAGACATCCCGAGAGCACTATCGAGCCAATCGCTCACCCAAGTACCACACAGGACCCATCGATGTCCTCAGCAGCAGCCGGCTCGAGCTCCTAGGTCGAAGGACCTCAGCCACGAAAGGAGGAGCGCCAGCGTACTCCTCCCAAGGCCTAGGCACCCACTAGAAAAGCAAACGAAGGGTCATTCTTATGATCAGTTCTAAAAGTAGAGAAAGAAAAACAGACAAATGTAAGGTAAAATACTCACGCCGTCCAGCTGAAGAGCGTTCACCTCCCGCCGACAAACGTCGTGGAAGGAACGCTGACTCCTCATGCGGCACATCATCCAATCCCTCACAACGGGATATGCCTTCTCCACCGGCTCCGTCCTCTTGGGCGCGAGGCCCAGAAAGTAGGAGTACACCCACGCCTGTAAATCGAGATAATCAGCAACGATCTTTCGTGATTTGATAAGAAAAAGAAATGATCTTTCATGAGAAGTAGTGAAGGTTCATACCTCCAACAACAGTCCAGGGCCGATAGCAGCAGGACAAGTCCCCTTCTCCATCAACTCCGGACGAACCATGGCCCTCATGAAGCGGATGAGGACCGAAAAACCAGCAGTGACCCAGTCCCAACGGCCTAGGGAGCTCAGGTCAGAAAGAAAGGGAAGAAGCTTCGTCGAAAGCCTCTCTCCCTTGTCTCTGAGGTAAATCGAAGACAAGAACCACCAGAGCCACAAGCGGACTTTCTGCTCTGCGGTGAAGGGAGGAGGAGCCGTCTCCCTCCCCTCGATCACCACCAACGCTAGGGTCTTCCCCGCGAAGTAGTCCCGCACGTAAGAACTAGGCACCAAGCCAGGTACCGCAGCCGCCTTCGGCGCCAAGTTCCAGCCGATCAACCTCCTAGCCTCCGCCGAGTCAACTCTCATGGCTATCTCTGGCCACTCCACCACCTCAGTCCCACACGGCAGACCATAAATCATGCCGTAGTCCTCCAAAGTGACCCCTACCTTACCAAAAGGCATGTGAAACGTGGAGGTCGTGTCCCAAAACCGGTCCAAGAACGCTCGGACGAGACTGAGGTTAGCCCGAAGCTTCCTCCTCGCATTATTCCTCCAGGCCTGCACCAAGGCGCCGAACGCTCCCCGTTCGATCATGGCCCGCTCCTCAGCCGACAGCCTCTCACATCATCCCATCGCCGTCGTGTAACCCGAGAACGACCTGATGTTCCCGGCCTCCTATGATGATTTGAAACAAAATCTATCTTTAGCTCAAATGAAGAAGAAAAGGAATGACAAACAGAGATGAAAAAAGATGAAGGAAGAGTGATGAATTCTGTTTACCAAGCTCTTCACCGTCCTGTAGGACAGGTGACCCTCCGAAGCCCAGAGCAGGTGCCTACTGTCCCAGGTCTCAGCCCACGCATGTGCTCTCCTCAGCTGGCGACCACCTCGTCCAACGTTGGCCCGTCTCGGTGCCTCCTCCTCCTCAGCAGCCTCCTCCTCTAGGACCTCGTCCTCAGCAGCCATCACCGCAGCGGTGAAAGCCTCCTCCAACACCTCCTCAAGCACTTGAGAAGGGTCAACAGAAGTGTCCACGTCCATGGGAGCCCTCCCAGACGTAGAAGCCACGTCACCTGCAAAATTAAAGTAAATTTAGGTCGCGTCAAGTGACGACAAGCCTTGATTAGGGGATTTTCGAGTTTTCGGAGCTCCGAAATCGCTCTTTTCTCGCCATCTTTGGCAATTTTCCCACAAACCCGTCCGCTCATGTGGTAATTTGGGTCAAGTCAAGCCTAAGTTGAAGCCTAGTCATGGGTTTGAGTCGGAATTTCGGCAGCATTTCATTATAACGACGATTATGCCCTAGAAAAGTGTCCTGAAAAAGCCGTCACAAACCAAAATTCCGAGATGGTAGGAAGTTTACCCATCATACAAGGATTTCAAAATATCAAGTTTCATCACAAATGCTCAAAACTCAGCGAAAATTCGAAACAAATACATGGTTATGATCCTTATGTTACCAATTGGCCATTTACAAAGTCAATTTTGCAAGGCAAAATCATTTGGGGGAAAAGCCCCAAATTTTCGACTAATTAAGGTCGAAAACCCTAATTTTGTCGATCCCATTTGAGAAATACGGAAGATAAATGCAAGATTGATAGACATACCTCGATTAGTCATGGCAAATGCAAGCTTTTGGATCAAATTTTGACGGAAATGGTTGGAATTTGAGAGAGTAATTGAGATTTTATGTTTCGAAATAATGAAATGAAGCCCCTGTTTCATCGGGTTTTTACGCAGAAAAGACGCGCCCAGGAATAGACGCAGCAGGTGTTGCGCCTCTTCCAAGGAACGCAGCTCTTGCTGCGCCTCTTCCTCAGCTTCCCTTCATACGAGTTTTCAAAAATTCGTTATGAGTTCGTTATTTTTGTGGGCCCATCTTTGGTGCGCCTCTTCCTTAATGCTACATCGCATATTTGGTCCGTTTGACGTATGTTCTTCGCCCGGATCCACATCTTCCAAGCCAACAACAAATTATCGCCTTATTTTTTTTACCCAAGACCTAGCTTGTCACAACGAGCATCCCTCTTTAACAGGTGTTTCGACACACCTTTATTCTGTTCCCCCAGCGAGAGTACATGGATAGACTTTTCCTCTCGAGACATGGAGATCAGTTCCCGATTATGTTCCCCCAGCGAGGGTACACGGATAGACTTTCCCTCTCGAGAGATGGAGATCAGTTCCCGATTATGTTCCCCCAGCGAGAGTACACGGATAGACTTTCCCTCTCGAGACAAGGAGATCAGTTCCCGATTAAGTTCCCCCAGCGAGAGTTCACGACCGAAAGTCACTTCCTCTCGAGACATGGAGATCAACATCGACCCCGAATTCTTCCGAAGTTTGTTTGAAGCTGAACACAAGCAGATTTCTCCCAGCAGTTCCAGACTGTGTCCTGCTGTCTTCTCCCAATATCGCGTTTTGTATTTCCCTAGAGTTCCAAGGAATCTTAAGTATGGTCTCTTCTTATGGCTGGCGAGCCTCCTTACATAGTCTAATGGACTTTAAACGACCCTCCCCGATAGTCGACAGACTCTAAAATGTTCCCGACGACAGGTCCTTGGTTCAGACCCCTTGAGCCGCCTCGCGTCGCCATAGTCGTCAGGTTGTAATCTTCGATTGACCTGATCGCTATACTTTGACTTTCGCCTTGTCCAAGCCTCAGTCAAAGTGGGGGCTCTGTAGATACCTCATTTCTGCACCTCCCGCAAACCACCCGGTGATGATTGGGCCGCATGTTTGGTACGCGGAACGATTTGTGACAGTTCGTAAGTTTATCGTCAAGTGATCGCTCAAACATTTATGTCTACCTCTTAATTGTCATCTACGTGCCGATACGGTCGTTTTGACAGTAATTAGAGTACATTTGGAGTCCGGGCCTAAAACCGTCTTCATTTTCTGACAACCATTAAAATGCCGAGTCGGAATGTTCTGGAATGTTCCGGATATTTCTATTCCATATTTTATAAATCTTTTAATCTTTGGTAAACAATTTCCCGTAATATTCACACAAAATATTAAGGAAAACCAAATTTATTCCGTTATTCCATAAACTAAACACGGAAATCTTTCTTCCGCAGGAGGAAACCACTTGGGAATAGACGCAGCAAGTGCTGCGCCTCTTCCAAAGGACGCGGTACTTGCTGCGCCTCTTCCCAAGTCCTTTTCTGCGTATTTTTCGTATCTTTTTCATATCTTTTCGAGATTCACTTCCAAAGTTTCTCCGAAAACCCTACTTCCTCCACGTGATTAGTATAAATAGAGACCTTCGGTCTCACATATTTCTCACGCGAGTGTCCGCCCTTCTCTTCTCCCTTTGCATTCTAGACCACGTTCTTACTTTTTGGCATCTACGTGCTTGAACTTTCGACCACGTAAGCTCGGATCTTTCTCAGTACCAGCCTCGTTTTGCATGACCGACCAATTTGATCAACTCTACAATAATCAACTTTAATCAATCTGTTTTAATTCCTCTTACGAGGGCACTTTCGTCTACATTCGAGTCGAGCATCACTAAACGTTAACTTAGTTCATCTCCTCGAACATGTAAGTCTGAGGGTGTAAATCTCTCTTTTATTTCCTTGTTCTTTACTTTTGTAATCATATTGTAAGATTTATGTCGAAAATACAATTAAAACCGATTTCTAAAACCCTTTGTTTAAAACCCTTTTTACGGATTATCAGAAGACAACCGTCGAGAAAGGACGCAAAGAATCGCTGCGCCTCTTGAAGAGACGCAGTACCTGCTGCGCCTCTTCGTGAGGCTGCCGCAGTTCCTGCTTCCTTTCTTCTTCCTTCGTCTTTCGTTGATTCGTTTATTTTTCTTTTGTTTTCATTTGTTCCTTTTTTTAATACAACAATCTAAACATAATAATTTGACACATATTATTCATCATCATTAGTATTTAGTTCATCTCTTAAATTCCCGACATAAATCCCAAGTAATTAATATTTGCGGGTTTTCGTCATTAAAGTCAATCCGGGCTGTAGAAATTCGATTCATTCATATTGAGTTTCTGAAATTCGATCTTTGATATATTCTCACCTGTTTATTATCATATTCATCATTAGTCCGTCATTAATTCATCATATTTAACTTAGTTAGTTTGTTTAATTCATTAATTAATCCGTTTTAATCTTGTAAATAATTTGTTCTAATTTCGTTTCATCCATGTTTATTGCTTTTATGACCATTAATCATATGTAATAACCTGTTAATCACTTCTATCCGAGTAAATAATGTTAATCGATCATTTAAATCACCAATTAACATTAACGACTTGCAATTCCGGCTTCACAGCCAGAACTGAGCCAAGGAACGGACGCAGCAACTGCTACGCCTCTTCCAAGGGACGCAGCTCTGCTGCGCCTGTTCCTGGTTGATTTATGTCCCTGAACTTCCGAGTTGCTTTGACCTAGTTTTAATTACGTTATTAATTAACTATTAATCGTATTATCACCCTAATAATCTGTTCGTTAATTCCTTTGTTTATTCTTTCTTTTCCAAATTATCCGTTTTAGATGTATTTTCGACATAAATCATTAAACCCGATGTAATTATTGTAATTTTCTTTATTTTCTTTATTGTATTCCTTGTATCATATCATATTGTATGCTTTCACATGTAATTGAACTTAAATCTCAACTTTGACCTAATTGTATGTTAAACTACGTGTCTACCGACTTAGTATTAATTCTCACATGCTAGGATTAATTCTAATGGATGTTGCATTGCATGCATATAAATTGACAATATATCGAGTATAGATGATTTTCCCTAATCATTAGTAGAGGTCGCTATCGAGGCGGGCGGGATTAGGTGTTCGATCAAAAGAGCTTCCTAATACGTACCCTCACCCCCTTACTCCAGATCTCTGTGAACAGCCGTGTTCATTGGCATCCACGAGAGTCATTCTAGACATAGAATGCTAAAGGTAACGAGTTCTTGGTGTTCATGTCACTACTTTGTGTCTTGACATGGCACGAGGTATTCGAACGGTTTCCAATTTTCCACAATAAATTGGTGGCGACTCCACAAATGCAAACGTTTGTTTCCCAAGCGCCCCCGTGGCCCATGTCCACAGGGGTAACCTTTAAGGTGTTTTCAGATCATAAGAATCTCAAGTACATCTTCACTCAAAAGGAGTAGAACTTGAGACATAGGAGGTGGATGGAGCTGATAGGGGATTATAACATGGATATTATATATAACATGAAGGGAAGGCAAACATGGTTGCAGATGCGCTGAGCAGGAAGAGTGTGCATTCTCTATGCACAACTATGTCTTTGATGAGGTTGAGAGATGAGGTGGGGAAGATAAGGATACATATGATACAGAAAGGGGGTGCTAGAGGTGACTTGAAAGTGGAACCAGATCTTTATGATGATATTCGCAGAAAATAGGCTTTGGATCCTAAGATTGAGGAGTGGAGAGCTGGAGTAGAGAAAGGGACAGTGTCTCGGTTCTCTATTCATACAGATGGCAGTGTGAGATTTGATGGGAGATGGTGTGTTCTAGTGATGAGGAGTTGAGGAAGATGATCATGACAAAGGCTCATTGCACACCATATTCGGTACATCCAGGTGGTGACAAGTTGTATAAAGATTTGAAGAAGACCTTCCGGTGGCCTGGGATGAAGAAGGAAACAGCTGAGTTTGTGGCTCGATGTTTGACATACCAGAGGGTTAAGGGAGAGCAGCGACGACCACATGGTAAGATTCAGTCTCTTGAGGTACCTGAGTGGAAATGGGAGTCTATATCTGTAACACCCCCATACTCCAAGTGCCTTACCAGGACCACTCAGGTATAAGGATGCTACCATCTCGGTTACCCGAGGCAATGATAATCATCAGACAATAACAAAACAACATTTAAATAGTAATACTTTAGTGAAAGGTTACAATCCAAAACCAAATCCAAAATACGAATACAAGTTCTCAAACCAACTGTCTAATTAGCTAACTGAAAAGTTTATTAAACTACTAAGCTACAGCGGAAGACTTCTATCATCAGACGGTGGCACATCCCAGCTATCCCAGTAACTCGACTCATACCTGCTCAATAACTGCTCACCATCCCCGAATGGATCACCACAGTTTTTAAAACATTAAACGGGGTCAGTACTAATCACACAATTTATGTAAACCAACAACACAGTAAACAATACAGCTCAAACAGTCACACACAATCACCCACTCCAATCAATCTCCGTCACCGACTGTCCACTGGACCGGCCCTGCCAGTGGGAGACCGCAGCCGTACCCACCAAATCCCCGCTCATCATACCGAGCGATAACCCTGTCCCATTAATGTGCACATCCCCTCCCGTGGCGGGTTCCACGGAGGGCAAAACTAGGGCGTGAAGCCACTCCCGCAAGTGACTCCACTCAGCCGAGAACGCATCTCAAGAACCAGAGACAAACAATCACAACCATCAAACAACAATCAATCAACAACCGTCTCAATACGAATACGATAACAATCAACAATCACACAACACCAACAATGCATTATGGGACTAATACTGAGTAGGGAAACCCTACCTGGAAAGCACAACACAATCAGACGGTCTCACAACTGATATCAAAAAGCTTCCTCTACGAATCCTCCTCCTAACATACAAACATATAATCACTACCAATCATGAAATACAACAAAACCCCCAAATCCCAATATTAGGGTTTAACCAACTTTAACGAAATACTATATAAACGGTACGTAGATCTTACCCTCGACGCAAGGATCACAACGGTATAAAGAAAGGTAAAATCCGACCTTCCAAGCTCCGGGATTTGCCAACAATGCGATTGATGCGAAGAACGTAGTTTGATTTCTCTTTTTGAAAGTAATTAGGTTTTAAAAGTGTTTAAAGAAAAGTGACGGAAGTAAATATATACTTAATCGCATTATTAACAAAACCCGAGAAATCATCCCTCGTAAACCGGCTACTCGATCGAGTAGCTGAGGTACTCGATCGAGTGCCCCCTTACTCGATCGAGTATCTATGTTACTCGATCGAGTACCCAACAGGTCAGAAACTATTTTTAAGACGCAACACACCCTTACTCGACAGAGTAAGGCCTACTCGATAGAGTACCCAGAGACTCATAAATCCGTAGTATTACAGTCTTCCCTCCTTAAAAAGAACTTCGTCCCCGAAGTTCAAACCACAACAAAACAAAGACACACTACAACACTCCCGACTCAACAACCAAAACAAACTCAACATAAAACATGTTACTAACCCAAACTCAACCCGACTCAACGACAACAACCATACTGACACAACATAAAAAGGGTAAAAAAAACTCTTAAAAACTCTTTGCGATCATCTCCTACCCCCCTAAAAGAAACAAGGTTACGTCCGCGTAACCATACATAGCTGATAAAAAAGGAAAGGGTAACGCTCTCTCATGGCCTCCTCTGCCTCCCATGTAGCTTCCTCAATCTCGTGGTTAGACCAAAGGATCTTAAGCAAAACTGTCTCACCACTCCTAGTCTTCCTAACCTTCCGGTCAAGAATCTGCTTAGGCACCTCAAGATATGATAAAGACTCATCTATCTCTAAGCTTTCTGCCTCGAGCACATGTGACGGGTCACTCACATACTTCCGCAGCTGAGATACATGAAACACATTATGCACTCTCTCTAACGCAGCTGGTAAAGCCAGCCGATATGCGACCTCTCCAACCCGCTCTAAGATCTCATAAGGCCCGATGAACTTCTGACTTAGCTTGCCTTTCTTCCCAAATCTCATAACCCCACGCATAGGAGACACTTTCAGAAGAACCTTATCCCCAACCTGAAACTCTATATCCCGGCGATGTAGATCTGCATAACTCTTTTGCCTATCCTGAGCTGCTCTCATCCGTTCCCTGATCATCTTAATCTGTTCAACCATCTCATGTACCATCTCTGGTCCTAGAACCACTGCCTCACGCTGTCGTCCCAACAGATCGGACTCCTACAGCTTCTCCCATATAAAGCCTCAAACGGTGCCATGCCAATACTAGTGTGATAGCTGTTGTTGTAAGAAAACTCTATCAAGTCCAACCTCTGTTCCCAGCTACCACCAAAGTCCATCACACAAGCTCGTAACATATCCTCAAGAGTCTTGATCGTTCTCTCAGTCTGACCGTCTGTCACAGGATGAAATGCTGTACTCATCTTCAAAGTTGTTCCCAAAGATTCCTGCAACAATTTCCAAAACCTTGAGATAAATCTCGCATCTCTGTCAGATACTATGTCCTTAGGGACTTCATGTAACTTAAGCACATTCCTCCGATAAGCTATAGCTAATTGTGCTTTAGTCCATGTATCTTTCATTGGCACAAAGTGAGCTGACTTGGTCAGTCGATCCACTATTACCCATATCATGTTGTTACCCTGTTGACTCTTTGGCAAACCCACGATAAAATCCATAGAAATGGATTCCCACTTCCACTCAGGTACCTCTAAAGACTGAATCTTACCTTGTGGTCGTCGCTGTTCCCCTTTAACTCTTTGGCATGTCAAACAACGGGCCACAAACTCAGCTGTTTCTTTCTTCATCCCAGGCCACCAAAACGTGTTCTTTAAATCCTTGTACAGCTTGTCACCACCTGGATGTACTGAATATGGTGTACAATGTGCCTCTGACATGATAGTTTTTTTCAGCTCCTCATCATTAGGGACACACCACCTACCATCAAACCTCAAACTACCATCTGTATGAATAAAGAATCGAGACACTGTCCCTTTCTCTACTCCAGCTCTCCACTCAACCATCTTAGGATCCAACGCATGTTTACCTCGAATATCATCATAAAGATCAGGCTGCACTGTCAAATCTCCCACAGCATCCCCTCTCTGCATCATATGTATCCCAAACCTCCCCACCTCATCTCTCAACCTCATCAAAGATAGAGCTGTACACAAAGAATGTACACTCTTCCTACTCAAAGCATCTGCAACAACATTGGCTTTCCCTTCATGGTAGATAATATCAATGTCATAATCGCCAATCAGCTCCATCCACCTCCTCTGTCTCATGTTCAACTCCTTTTGAGTGAAGATGTACTTGAGACTCTTGTGATCCGAAAATACCTTAAAGGTCGCCCCATAAAGGTAATGTCTCCAAATCTTGAGAGCAAACACCACTGCACCCAACTCTAGATCATGTGTAGGGTAGTTCTCCTCATACGGCTTCAATTTCCCAGAAGCATAGGCAATCACCTTACCGTTATGCATCAACACACATCCCAACGCATTCTTTGAGGCATCTGTATAAACCTCAAAGTTCTCGATCCCTTCAGGCAATACTAAGATAGGAGCTGTGGTCAAACGCTCCTTTAATGTTTGGAACGCCGTCTCACAACTCTCATCCCAACGAAACCTGTTCTCTTTCCTCATCAACGCTGTCATAGGTCTAGCAATCTTGGAGAAATCTTTCACGAACCGTCTGTAGTATCCAGCTAAACCCAAGAAACTCCTAATCTCAGCAACATTCTTTGGTGCTTCCCACTTTGTCACTGCCTCGATCTTTGCCAGATCCACAGCTACTCCCTCCTTAGAGATCACATGCCCCAGAAAAGCAACTTTCTCTAACCAGAACTCACACTTGGACAGCTTAGCATATAACTCATGCTCTCTCAAAGTCTACAACACAATCCTCAGATGCTCCTCATGCTCCTCCTTAGTCTTGGAGTAGACTAAGATGTCATCGATAAACACCACCACAAACTTGTCCAAAAACTGTCTGAAGATTCTCTTCATCAAATCCATAAACACAGCCGGTGCATTAGATAACCCAAACGGCATCACCACATACTTATAATGACCATACCTCAACGTGAAAGCTGTCTTTGGTATGTCCACCTCTCTAATCTTCACCTGATGGTACCCCGACCTCAAATCAATCTTGGAAAAGACTGATGCACCACTCAACTGATCAAACAAGTCATCTATCCTTGGCAAAGGATACTTGTTCTTCACCGTCACTCGGTTCAGCTCTCTGTAGTCTATGCACAACCTCAAACTCCCATCTTTCTTCTTCACAAACAGAACTGGTGCTCCCCACGGCGATACACTAGGTCTAATGTATCCCTTCTCTATTAGATCATCTAACTATTTCTTGAGCTCCTCCATCTCTTTAGGACCCATCCGGTACGGTGCCTTAGAGATTGGCCCCGTCCCCGGTTTCAACTCAACTGTGAAATCTATCTCCCTCTTCGGTGGAAACCCCGGAATCTCCTCTGGAAAAACATATGCAAACTCTCCCACCACTGGTATCTGATCAACTGTCGGACTCTCTATCCGGTCATCTCTCACATGGCACAAGATCAAAGGGCATCCCTTCCTCAGATAAGACTTCAAGGTGACAGCTGCAATCAACTTAACTTTGGGTTTGACTAGAAACCCACGATAAGACACACTAACACCCTTAGGACCTCTCAAAGACACTTTCTTTTGATGACAGTCTATCTTAGCTTTATACTTTCCCAACCAATCCATCCCGACTATCATCTCAAAACCGTCAAAAGGAAACTCTAGCAAGTCTACAGGTAGATCAACTTGCCCAACTATCATAGACACATCTCTATACAACCTCCCACATGATACAGACTCACCCGAAGGTATAAAAACTTTCTCACTTACAGACTCATATACCCTCAAACCCAACCGTTTAACATGACTCGAAGATACAAACGACTGAGACGCCCCCGAATCAAACAAAACAAAGGTATGGATACCGTTAACAAGAAAAGTACCGGTGATAACATGTGCATCATCCTCACCGCTTTCTTGTCCATCATGAACACTTTCCACCGGTCTTCTCACAACCTCCCGGACAAGATCTTGGTGATGTGGTCGGCTTAGCACCCGACCCCGATTGTTGTTGTTGTTCGTAGCTGGTTTCTGATAAGAATTACCGCCATTGCGGTTACCTCCACCCCGATAGCTCGACTTCCCGGTTTGACCATGACCCCCAGGACGGTCTATTTCTCGCATAACTCGTGCAGGTCCCTGAGAATAGCTCCCCCGAGCCGATCCCTGAAAAGCCCCAAGCATACTCGTGCACTCATGTCTCTTGTGACCTACACCGCCACAGCCATAGCAGGTCATTCCCCAACTACCACTACTACTCACACGGCCACGCCCAAAGGAAGCCCCAAAGATCGAACCCGACCCGAAGAAAACCCTCTAGCTTGATTGTGGTTGCCTTTCTTGTGACTGGATTGGCCACCACCCTCACTCTCAGCCTTTCTTTTCTCACCCACTCTCTCTTGAGCCATCTCCACCAACCTCTCAGCTCTCCCAGCCCTCTCATAAGCTTCCTTAACATCAGTAAGGACTCCCACGGGTAGCTTATCCATGATCTTAGGGGTCAACCCCCTCTCAAACCTCAGCGCTAGGTTCTCCTCACTCAAACCCATATCCTCAGCATACCTAGACTTCTCATTAAATCGCTTGTAGTACTCACCACCGACATGTCGGATGTCATCTTAAACCCATCAAACTCCTCTCTCGACTTACTCCTCACATGCTCCGCACAAACTCTTTCCTCATAGCCCTCCGAAACTCTTCCCAAGGTATAGCAGGTAAGCCCTGGTTCGCATACATCTCCCTAGCACTCACCTTCACCTTATCCCACCACTCGCCAGCTGCTTCCCTCAGGTAGAACGCAGCTTGTTCTACTCTCATCTCATCAGAAAAGTGAACCAGGTCTAGTATATTCTCCATCTCAGGATGCCAGTTGTCAAGAAGGTTTGGTTCCCCGGATCCCTTGTACTCTTTTGGGTTAAATCTCGCTATATAAAGGCTGATCTTAGAGTGATCAACCTCCTTATCCTTTCCCACTTTCTTTAAGGCCTCGGTAAGAGCATCCTGATGCTCCAACATCTTAACGATATCATCTATGTTCATGGTCTCAGCTCTCGCGTACAAAGCGTTTCTCTTGGGCGGCATCTTGAAACTATATAAGAAAGGGTAGATATAAACATACGCACTAAAACCTCAAAACACGAAAGCAGGCTGCCCAGAACACACTCGATCGAGTGCCTAAACCTACTCGATCGAGTAGCGGCTACTCGATCGAGTGCCTACCATACTCGATCGAGTGCCCCGACATCAGACCTCAAACAGACCTTCTGATCTCTAACATACTCGACCGAGTAGCACACCCCCCACTCGATCGAGTGCCCTATGTACTCGATCGAGTGCCCAAAAACACGATTCTGGTTGTGAAAACGTCAAATACCCACTCGATCGAGTCAGACCCACTCGACCGAGTACCACACCGACTCGATTGAGTACCCCCTTACTCGATCGAGTCATGCTGACTCGTACATACTACCCGCATGTTATCTCACATATCCCAACACACTATGCAACATTATAAACTCAACATTATAATATAGTTAAGCATGCAATTCTACCAAACTTTTCATATGATCAACAAAACAACTATATCATATTATCAAACGCCACATAGTAAACATCCAACATGCTTCTTGTTCAAACAACAGTTCTATATGTTTCACCAACCTTTCATTCACAAACTCAACCTTCTACTCCAACATCCAACAATTACAACATACATAATCACATCCACATACAAGCTAACAAACATCACATACAACCTTGACATATACCCCCCATGTGACCGGTTCAAAATTGTAGGGCGAGTTCGCGACTTTAGGACGTCTCCCAAGCCTTTGCATTAGCTTCTACAACCTTTACCCCGGGTTCATTTTAATTGACTCCCTATGTTCATTAGATTCATCGGTTACAGGTTTCAGGATCGTCGCTCTGATACCATTTTGTAACACCCCCATACTCCAAGTGCCTTACCAGGACCACTCAGGTATAAGGATGCTACCATCTCGGTTACCCGAGGCAATGATAATCATCAGACAATAACGAAACAACATTTAAATAGTAATACTTTAGTGAAAGGTTACAATCCAAAACCAAATCCAAAATACGAATACAAGTTCTCAAACCAACTGTCTAATCAGCTAACTGAAAAGTTTATTAAACTACTAAGCTACAGCGGAAGACTTCTATCATCAGACGGTGGCACATCCAAGCTATTCCAGGAACTCGACTCATACCTGCTCAATAACTGCTCACCATCCCCGAATGGATCACCACAGTTTTTAAAACATTAAACGGGGTCAGTACTAATCACACAATTTATGTAAACCAACAACACAAAAACAATACAACTCAAACAAATCACACACAATCACCCACTCCAATCAATCTCCGTCACCGATCGTCCACTAGCTTGACCACGCCGGTGGGGGACCGCAGCCGTACCCACCAAATCCCCGCTCATCATACCGAGCGATAACCTGTCCCATTAATGTGCACATCCCCTCTCGTGGCGGGTTCCACGGAGGGCGAAACTAGGGCGTGAAGCCACTCCCGAAACCGACTCCACTCGGTAGAACGCATCTCGAGAACCGAGACAAACAATCACAACCATCAAACAAAGAATCAATCAACAACCGTCTCAATACGAATACGATAACAATCAACAATCACACAACACCAACAATGCATTATGGGACTAATACTGAGTAGGGAAACCCTACCTGGAAAGCACAACACAATCAGACGGTCTCACAACTGATATCAAAAAGCTTCCTCTACGAATCCTCCTCCTAACATACAAACATATAATCACTACCAATCACGAAATACAACAAAACCCCCAAATCCCAATATTAGGGTTTAACCAACTTTAACGAAATACTATATAAACGATACGTAGATCTTACCCTTGACGCAAGGATCACAACGGTATAAAGAAAGGTAAAATCCGACCTTCCAAGCTCCGGGATTTGCCAACAATGCGATTGATGCGAAGAACGTAGTTTGATTTCCCTTTTTGAAAGTAATATGGTTTTAAAAGTGTTTAAAGAAAAGTGACGGAAGTAAATATATATTTAATCTCATTATTAACAAAACCCGAGAAATCATCCCCCGTAAACCGGCTACTCGATCGAGTAGCTGAGGTACTCGATCGAGTGCCCCCTTACTCGATCGAGTATCTACGTTACTCGATCGAGTACCCAACAGGTCAGAAACTATTTTTAAGACGCAACACACCCTTACTCGACAGAGTAAGGCCTACTCGATAGAGTACCCAGAGACTCATAAATCCGTAGTATTACAATATCTATGGATTTTATAGTGGATTTGCCGAGGAGTCAACAGGGTAACAACATGATATGGGTGATAGTTGACCATTTGACCAAGTCAGCTCATTTTGTTCCGATGAAAAATACTTGGACCAAGATACAGTTAGCTTTGGCTTATAGGAAGCATGTGGTTCGTTTTCATGGGTGTAGATACCTCATTTCTACACCTTCCGCCAACCACCCAGTGATGATTGGGCCGCATGTTTGGTAGACGGAATGATTTATGACTGTCCATAAGTTTATCATCAACTGATAGCTCAAACACTTGTGTATAACCCTTGGTCGTCATCTACGCACCGATACGGTCGTTTTGACAGTAATTAGAGTTCATTTGGAGTCCGGGTCAAAAACCGCTTCATTTTCTAAGAAACCGTTTAAAATGCTAAGTCGGAATATTCTAGATATTTATTCCTAAATTAAATTTTATATCTTTTGGTAAATATCTTCTTATATATCATATTTTACGGAATAAAAAAGTAAAGATCTACCGCAATTCCATAATAGAAACGCGGAAATCTTTCTTCCGGAGGAGGAAACCTCTGGGGAAATGACGTAGCAGGTGCTGCGCCTCTTGGAAGGACCGCAGCAGGTGCTGCGCCTCTTCTCCAGCCTGTTTTGGCTGTTTACGGAATATTTCCGTGATTTCTTTCCAAAGTTTGTGTCATTCCAAAACTCTTCACATTTTTTGGTATAAATAGAGACCTTCGGTCTCCATATTTTTCACGCGAGTGTCCGCCCTTCTCTTCTCCCTTTGCATTCTAGACCTTGCTCTAAGCTTTCAACACCTATGTGCTTGATCAGTCGACCACGTAAGCTCAGATCATTCTGAGTACCATTCACGTTGCATGACCGACCAATTTGATCACTACACTTCAATCAATTAATCTAAAATCCTCCAACGAGGGCACTTTCTACATACACTTCAGTCGAGCAATCACTAACGTTAACTTAGTTAATCTCATTTCGTCAAACATGTAAGTCTGAGGGTGTAAATCCCATCTTTTTTATTATATTTTACTTTTTGTACCAATTAATGTAAGGTTTACGTCAAAAGTATATTTAAAAACGACTTAGAAAAACCCTTTCGTAAAACTGTTTTTTACAGCAGCGGATACCAGACATCGAGAAGAAATGCAGCGTCTGCTGCGCCTCTTCTAGAGGGTGCCGCTGCTCCTGCTCTTCTTCTTCTCCCTCGGGTTTCCTTTGTTTTGTTCCTTTTCGTCTTATTTTTCTTACTTTCTTTCTTTCTTCAGCATATAAACGTGTTTTAATAATTTCTTTTTCAATTATAACGTTTTTTTTTTCCGACTTAAATCCTTTATAATTCGATATTTGCTGGTTTTCGTCATTAAATCAAACCCGGATTTTAGAAACTCGATTTGTTCATATCAAGTTTCTGGGATTCGTTCTTTTGTACATATTTCCTTGTTTAATTTCAGTTTATCAAGTTCTATTCGATTTTCAAGTTCGTTCCTTTTGTGTTTCCGACATCGTAAATAAATCCAATTCGCTCTAATTCGTTTTAATTCGTTTTTATCGTTTTTATGAGGGTTCCAGATGTAACTAACCTGCTAAATCACTTCCACTTGAGTCTAAATATCAATAATTAATCGTAAACATGCCAACGAACATTAACAGACCGCGGTTCCGACTTCACAGCTCAACTCAAGAACAGACGCAGCAGTAGCTGCGCCTCTTCCAGAGGACATAGCAGATGTTGCGCCTGTTCTGAGATGATTTCTGTCCCTGAACTTCTTTTCTCGCTTTGACCTAGTCATTTAATTACGTGTTAAATTAACTAATAATCGTAATATCACCTTTAATCTGACCTATTTTATTACTTTAATTTCTACCCTTTTATGTACCTTTGACGAAAATGTACCTTTATTTATCGTATTTTTTTATATATGATTTATTTACCGTCTTAAATGTACCTTTGACGAAAATCAATTTAACCTTTGTAATTCAATTGTAATTGTAATTTCAATTATCTTTATTTATTTATCGTATTTATTTATGTATGATTTATTTACTTGTCCTTCGCACATAATCAATTCTAACTCCCAACTCGACATTATTAATTGCTAAATTATTTGTTCACCGACATAGTTTAATTTACATGATAGGATTAATCTGTGGATGTTGCATCGCATGCATATAATCGACAACATATCAAATATAAATAACTTCCCTAATCATTAGTAGAGGCCGCTATCGAGGCGGGCGGGATTAGGTGTTCAATAAAAGGACCTTCTAATACGTACCCTCACCCCTTACTCCAGATCTCTGTGAACATCCGTGTTCATTGGAATCCACGAGAGTCATTCTAGACATAGAATGCTAAGCGTAATGAGTTCTTAGTGTTCGTGTCACTATTTTGTGTCTTGACATGACACGGGTATTAGAACGGTTCCAATTTCCCATAAAAATTGGTGGCGACTCCACAAATGCAGGCTTATTCAACCTTTCATCGGTTTTAATGGCTCGCAAATCGGTAACGGCCCATGACATGTTTTGGTAATCCAAGGTTCCGTGGGAGAAATGCTTCCGCCTCAAACATCACAACGCGCGGGTACGCGCCGCGTGGGTGGCCCATGTCCACAGTTTGACGACTCCGCTGGGGATGATACACTTACGTGTTACCCAGGGTGAAACTTGAACGAGGTTAGGAAATATTTTATAGTTGACAGTTGTCGGTTTTCATTACTCTACCTTCTTAGGTCGTTTTATTCGGCCTTCCTAGGCTCAACCCAACCCATTCGACCAATCGTCCCGTGTGGACGGTCCAAATTCTTATCGTGGCCTAAGGATAGATAACGATTGACGTCAACCATACCGTGGTACATACTCTTGTTTGTATCAAGGGCTTTCACTACTCGAGGAAATGGACTAGGAACCGACCTTACTCATGTTTGGCACGGACCTCTCCACAGACCAGGGTTTAATTGCTTGGTATGGAAACCCACCTTTTAAGCCAAAACCCTTTAAATGCACTCAGCATACCGTTATAATGCCTGTAAGAATGTTTGTATCATATACGTGATCACCATTTTATAAACAGAACCGTGACAAAATTTTGTAAAATAAAATTCTTTTCAAAATGTAAATATTTCAAAAGTGGCCTAAAATAGCGCAAAATGAGTCGAAACTCTATCCAAATGTCCAGTCGAAATTCGGGCCTCAAAACCCATTTTAAAACCTCACTTCGAGTCAGCACTCCTACAACTACACTACAGTTTCCTAGGATAAACATTTTAAAATTTGTCATTTTCAAACCTCACTTGACATAGTGGCACACGCCCACTTCACGAGTCAAGTCTCCTTTTGAGTAAGTGTGCTAAAATGGTCGATCGTGTTTTGATTCGTTGTCGATCTCTTATCCCCAGTTTTCAAGATGCCTAGAACTAGTCACGCAAGCGTTAATGGACAATCCATAAATGGTAATGATCTAATCCTAGCTGCCTTCGTCCGTCTCCAAACAAGCCAAGACCAAGCTTATGCTCGCCTCAATGCTATTGAATGCCGAATTATTGCTATAGAAACTAGACTTCCTCCTGTAGAGAATGATATTCCCGACATGGGCGTGCATGATAACCTTCCACCCTTTGTTGGACAACCAGAAGTCAACCCCCCACTAGATCCTACTGAAGCTGAAAAGCGACTCCAATACTTGGAGGAGCAACTAATGTACCTTTACGGAGATGACATCTACAGGGAGAATAATCGCAAGTATGAGGCGGCAAATGCTCAACTACCAACCAACTTCAACATGACTGACATCCCAAAGTTCAAGGGGCATGAAAACCCTTTACACCACATTCGTGCCTTCAAAGATTATATGTCTATGAAAGGCATCAAGCCCGACATGTTCCTAAGGATCTTTCCTTCATCTCTTGACACTATTCCTAAGAAATGGTTTTACTCTTTGGAGCACAAGAAAATTGCCACTTGGGACGATACCGCAATTGAATTCACTAAATAATATGCGGATAATGCTGAAATCCAAGTCAATATACGCACTCTAGAGGTTCTTACCCAAAATGAGAAAGAAGGCTTCACCGACTTCCTAATTAGGTGGAGAAAGACTAGCACACAACTTGTTGAACGCCCAGATGAAGCCACTCTTGTGGAAAAGTTCGTAGATAATTTGAGACCTATTTATGCAAACCATTTTAGGTACCAAAACATAAAGTCTTTCAAAGACTTGACTGTGCTAGGAACGGGAATTGAAGACGACATCCGAAAGGGGCTCTTCTCCAAAACGGTGGGTCGCGGATATCAGGGTTCAACGAGTCGTTCTTATGGCTCCACTAGCAAAACCGATGAGGTGAACCTTGTCGAATCATATGCTAAGAAGAATAACCCACAGAGAAAATTTACCTATATTGGTGAATCATATTCCACTGCTCTGAAAAGGCTCATGAAACAAGGTAAGCTCCAACCCATAGGACCTACACCTGACCCAGAAAAGAAGTCTAAATTCTGGGATGAGAATGCATACTGCGAATATCATAGAGGCAAGGGACACGATACGGAGAAATATTTCAAATTGAAAAATGTCATCCAGGATATGATTGAAGATGGTCGTCTACCCATACCTCCCGCAAGCAAGCCTAACAATACTCAGAATCCTCTTGGAGTTCTGATGATCACATATGAGGAATCCACCTTGGGTTGTTCACACCTCATTTCTCCAGTCGAGGATGAGATTCATGCACTAGAAGATGAGTGGAGTTATTCCACCATTTCTCCTACCATTGCCGATTTTATCGCATGGGCAAAAAGTGTAAGTAGGCAAGTTTCAGAACTGGAAGCCGTAGTGGCGTCCCTACGCAATCCAGGCACCACACCAAAGGAAACGTGCCACTAACCCGAATTCTATCTCAAGAATCTACAATGCAAGAGGTAATCGCAGTAGTTGACAATCTAGTCGAGCAAATAATCAGCCTAGAAGCTGAAATCATCAGGTTGAGAGAGCTCAGTATCGTCAACGGAATATGGGCAGACGACGATGAAGACGAATACCTCACAGAATATTATCTAGTCAAGGTTAGTGAGGATATAGTCAAGGCTAGCGAAGATCAAGATATAGACCACCTTACTCGCTCAGGACGTCCATATCAAAATGTCTCTCAGAATGGTCCTACTGTTAATGGTCCAGCTACTAACACCAATGTCATCACACCAAATGATAGCGAAGATACATCTACTGACCATTTATTAAAACAATTGCAGAAGACAAAGGCTGATCTTTCAGTCTAGCAATTAGTTGCGAGTTAATTTCCCCATCGTCAAGCTTTACTGCAAGCATTGGCTAAATTGAACGTAGCGCACAACTCTACGCCTGATGACGTAGTCAACCTAGTCTTCTAAGACTCAGTTAAACTAAGTAACCCAGTTACTTTTTCAGATGATGATCTACCTCCTTTCGACGCCAGTCATAACCTCGCTCTATATATTACAGTTACATGCTTAAAGAAGAACGTACCAATGACTTTGGTGGATGATGCCTCCGCAGTCAACGTCATACCACTAAAGACAGCATACAAATTGGGCATGAAAGAATCAGATTGGACTCCTACCAACCAAGGTGTTCGAGCATACGATGGAACACGACGTAAATAAGTAGGGCTAATTAACCTCACTATAGCCACATGGCCAATCGAGCAAAAGGTTAATTTTCAGATAGTGGACATCGAAGCATCCTTCAATATACTTCTGGGAAGGCCTTGGATTCACGCTTCCAAAGTAGTAACATCCACCTTGCACTAGAAGATCAAGATTCCTCTAGATGGCAAAGTAGTGACGATCACTTCGTCACCTATCAAGGCTGTGATAGAGAAAATGTCAAGCAACCAAGTAGTCACAGACCCAGTATATGAGCTTGGGGGATTTCAGAGCATAAATCTTGTAGAGAGCGAATTGGCGCCTCTATGCTTCAACCCATACTCCAATTTAGGGGTCAACCACATAATCAATTCCCATGGATACTTCCCAGGAATGCCATTAAACCCTGCCAAGAAGAACACCTTCGCACCTTATAAGGAAGGAAATTCTCAAAGGATACCATTAGGTTTGGGATACAAGCCCACGAAAGCAGAAGCCTTAGAAATGCTTACTTAGTTTCAAAACCGTAAAGACAGAGGAATCCAGATGCGATCCTATCTCCCTACCCTAAATGGATTTTTCATTAGGGAGGGGAGTCATGAATGCTTTCATGGGTTTCCCGAACCTTGGCATTATAAGGGAACACGACTAGCTGGAATCGAGGTCTTCCACGATTGCTACTTCATCCCTCTAGAAACAGTTTCTACTGTCAAAACTCGCCAAACACCTTGTTTAGACGAACAAGCCGTTAGCCTTCTGAGAAGACCGATTTGTCAGAGCAGCACAGAATGAGATCATTACCATGATACTTCAAGATGACCATTTCAACCCAACAGCGCTAATTACCAACACCAGCTCAAACCAGCAGAAAGGATGGAGAAAATCGATCAAGTGGACTAACAATCAAGGAAAGCTCTTCAAGGTCACTACTGGAGAAAGAGAGATGTTCAAAGGAGAACCCGAAGACAACGAATTTGAGTCAGAGTCGGAGTCGGAGTCGGAATCAGAGTTCGAGTCTAGAGAAGTCGCTAGAGAGTCTTCTTCTGTCGTCACTCCCCACCCCATTGTTTCTCCTAGCATAGCATCGCATAGTAACAGCAGCTTGGGAAATATCCCAGCAGCTGTCCCTTTACCACCACTGACTACGGAACAGATGGCTTCTTTGTTTTAGCTCTTTTCAAAATTTAATATGAATAAATCAGATTCTGCTTACTCTTTGTGTTTTTCTGAATGCAATTCTATTTACGATGATAATGAGGATGATCCTAACCTAGACTCAGTAGAATTACCTCCGTATATAATTAAAGAGATACTATAATAGGGGGAAGGGGCACCGGTTATAGAGAACACCGAACCCATCAACGTAGGAACCGAACTAGAACCCCAAGAACTTAGGATAGGGACGACCCTGAACCCAACTGAAAGGGCAAATTTCATCGACATCCTACACGAGTTTAAAGACGTTTTCTCTTGGTCTTACAAGGACATGCCAGGGATCGACAGGGATATTGTAGAACATCGCATTCCAATCAATACAGGTTTCAAACTTGTAAAACAGAAGCTTCATCGGATGAGGACCGACTGGGCTCTTAAGATCAAAGAAGAAGTCGATAAGCAATTTAAAGCCGGGTTCATCAAAGTTTTCGAGTATTCAGACTAGGTGGCTAACATAGTCCCTGTACCCAAAAAGGATGAGCGAATCCGGCTTTGTGTTGATTTCAGAGACTTGAACAAAGCGAGTCCCAAGGACGACTTCCATCTACTACACATCGACATATTGGTAGATAATACAGTGGATCACGCGTTGCTATCCTTCATGGACGAGTATGCTGTTATACCAGATCAAAATGGCCATAGAATATATGCATAAGATAGCCTTCATCACTCAGTGGGGCACATATTGTTATACTGTTATGCCGTTCGGGTTAATCAATGTTAGAGCTACATACCAACGCACTGCGACCACTCTGCTACATGACATGATGCATAAAGAAGTAGAAGTGTACGTGGATGACATGATTGTCAAATCCAAAGATAGGTAGGGGAATATCAATAACCTTTGCAAATTCTTCCTAGGACTACGCAAGTACAACATGAGGCTCAATCTTCAGAAATGTGCATTTGGAGTAACGTCAGGCAAACTTCTGGGATATGTCATCAGCCAGAGGGGAATAGAAATCAATCCATCTAAAATCAAAGCTTTAATCGAAATGCCACAACCCCAAACAGAGAAGGAGGTTAGAGGATTTATAGGCGAAGTACAGTATATGAGCCAATTCATATCGAAACTCACTATGATCTGCGAACCTATTTTCAAAAAGCTCAAGAAAACAGATCATACCATATGGGACGACGACTGTCAAAAGGTGTTTGACAGGATTAAGGAGATACTGGCTAAGCCACCAGTGCTAATGCCTCCCCAACGAGATCAACCTCTTGGTTTATATCTCACAATCACTGAAACAGCCATGGGGGCTATGCTCGCACAGACTGTTGGAAAAGAAGAAACAGTTATCTACTACCTTAGTAAGAAGTTCTTAGAATACGAGTTTAAGTACACACCTCTCGAAAACACATGCCTCGCTCTTGTGTGGACGACAAAGAAGCTACGCCACTACATGCTTAGCTACTATGTCATGGTGTATTCTAAAATGGATCCCGTCAAATACCTCTTCGAGAAACCCGTTCTCAACGGACGTTTGGCAAGGTGGACCTTAATGCTCTTAGAGTTTGATCTCAAGTACGTACCTTTGAAGGTCATAAAGAGGCGCGCCATTGCCGAATTATTCGCAGATAATCCTATCAACGACACCCAAGAAATAGACACGTGTGCATTTCCAGATGAGGACATCCTACAGACCAGTGCAGACTCTTGAGATCTTTATTTTGATGGGGCATCGAATTCAAGAGGGTTCGGAATAAGAGTGTTGCTCATTTCTCCTGAAGATGAGCATACACCACTTTCTGTCAAACTCGACTTTACGGTGACAAATAACACAGCAGAGTATAAAGCTTGCCTCATTGGTCTACAAGCAGCAGTGAGCTTAGGCATTAAGAATCTTTGAGTTCGTGGAGACTCATCCTTAATCATTAACCAAGTTACAGGATCTTGGAAAATTCGAAGTGAAAATCTAGCACCCTATCAGGCTAGGATAGATCAAGTTGCCCAATTCTTCGATCATGTCACTTATCTAAACCTACCTCGTGAAAAGAATTAATTCGCAGACGCTCTTGGAAAACTTGCATCTTTGATTAATATACCAGACAACATGGTTGAAATGCCTGTATGCATCGAACGGCGGTCATAACCAGCCTACGTACACCTCCTTACAGATGAAGAAGAAAGCCCAGAGGAACCTTGGTTCCAAGCCATACTAAACTTCAAGCTTAATGGTACATACCCACCAGATATGGATAAGGGGGGACAACGCGCCATACGCCTACTAGCCACTCAATAGCTCTTCATGCAGGGAGAATTGCATAAACGAACACCTATTGGTGTCGTCTTGCGTTGCCTTGATCATTCATAGGCACAAAAAGTGATGGGAGAAGTTCACGATGGAGAATGCGGTCCTCACATGAGTGGACCCATGATGGCAAAGAAAATAACGCGTCTAGGATATTATAGGACGACAATAGAGTCGGATCGTATTAAATACGTCAGACATTGCCATAATTGCCAGATCTTCGGGAATGTGCAACATGTCCCTCCCTCAATGCTTTACACCATGACATCTCCATGACCGTTTTCTGCTTGGGGAATCGACATCATTGGGAAGATCACCCCAGCTGGAACATGAGGTCACTGTTTCATTTTGGTAGCTATCGACTATTTTACCAAATGGGTCGAAGCAGCATCCTACACTGCTCATACAGCTAAACATGTGGCTAAGTTCATACAAACCAATACCATCTGTCGATATGGTTGCTCACATGAGATCATCAGTGACAATGGGTCACATTTCCAAGCCAAAGCTGCACAATTGCTAGCCAAATACAAAATCAAGCACCACCATTCCTCGCCTTATAGACCTCAAACTAACGGCGCGGTGGAGGCAGCTAACAAGAATGTCGTCATGATCCTCAAGAAAATGATCGACAATTATCGAGATTGGCCTAGAAAAATACCTTTTGCGCTATGGGGTTATCGCACATCAGTTAGGACGCCCACTGGGGCCACTCCTTTCTTTTTAACTTACGGCATGGAAGTTGTGCAACCAGTTGAATTAGAAATCCCATCCCTACGCATTTTGCTCGAAATTCAAATCCCAGAAGCTGAATGGAATAGGGATCGATATGAGGAACTCATCGTCTTGGATGAACGAAGGTTGCGCGCATTACATAATGTGCAGACATATCAGGCACATATCAAACGAGCCTTTAATAAACGGGTTAAGCCCAGGAACATCAAAGAAGGAGATTTGGTGCTAGAATCAGTCAGAGCTCTCCTACTTGTCGATCCACGAGGAAAGTTTAAACCTAACTGGGCCGGACCTTTCTTAGTCAAGTCCATACTCTCGGGTGGTGCGGTTAGGATTACAAACTCAGATGGGAAAGAATTTTCTAATCCCACCAACCTAGACCAACTGAAACGATACTACCCTTAGCATAGGACAGGAAAACGCGCCTTGCGTAACTCATGTGCCGCTCATGCGACACGAAATAAAACCGGCCCCTGGCCAACTAAAGCTTATGTCACTATGCTCTTGTATCTTGACATTTCGACATCCTCATATCATCAAATAAATTGAATTGTACTTCCCTTTGGAGTAAGTAAAGCACATGCTTATTTTTCTAAAGTTCATTACAAGCTCCTGCTTCGAACAATTATTCTTTTACATTTACTCGAACTACGTACAGGGTTTGATTTCATTTTTCTAATGAATACGTAGGCAATCCTTCACAGGGTACAACCCATTATTTTAAAATGTAAATAGAAGGCCATTTGCAATTGCACTTGAAATTCGACAAGAATAATAAAAGAAAATCATAACAGTTTCTTAACTAATTAATCTTTTATTCATTGTTCCATAAATGGTAATAATATGCCAAATACATAAAAAATAATAATGCTGAAAATAAATGCTAGGCTAGGATTCTAAAACCCTGCCATTTATTACAACTTAAATAATAATAAATAATACTATAATGACTAAGGCTATTCTTCCATTTTCCCTTTGTCTTTGTCACCCTTGTCATATTTCTTGTCTCGACAACGAGCCGGGCGCTCTTGCATTGTCTCCGACCTAATCACCAACGGTAGTTCCCGCGGTCTAGCCTTACCATTTCGATCCATCGTCATCTCCACGACAGAAGCGGTTTTCGGTTTCTTCGACGGATGAGCGACTCGGAATCCGGCCTCTTCTTCCTCTTCTGTCAAGTACTTTTGGTTCTCCTTTGCTACTTCACGGATTTTATAATTCACAGGTTAGTGCTTCCTCAGCTTCTCACGCTCTTCGGAAGTACCAGCCTTCCTCCACTGCAAATATGAGTCAGATACCCATAAGGAGCCAATAGGAGCTGGTATGAACCACATGTTCCTCTGGGCCCACCGGATTACCCACTCTCGACAAGACTTCGAAGTATGTGCCAAGGCAGTTTGAGGAATGGTATCCAACTTCGGAATTTTCTCCCGAAGGCCCACTTGCCTCATCAATCTCTCCGGAAAATGAAAACCATGAATTCCAAGCCAGGGACACGAACGGACCGTGTCGGATCCAAAAATGAGACTCCAGTAACTGACCTGAGATGCCACCATCGCACAATCCATCGGATCAAGGGGCCACCTTCACTCTTCAAATTATTGTCCCAGTAGTTGCATACCCGAGTGAAGTCCACCATGTATAGCCTAGTTCTCATTGCAATTGATCGAGGATGATATCCTTGCACATTAATTGGAGGCTCTATCAACCGCAGCCGTTCCATCAGCCAAACCTGCAAAAAGAGGACGGGAATTAATACCCGCTTATCGACAAAAAAAAAACGAAAAGAAACAAAAACGGTAAAAAAAATGGTTCTTACTTGCACGATGACAGGACTTCCCAAATAAGGAAGCTCGCGGTTGGCCTTTCTATTATCCAAACCAAGAATGGTCTCCCCTAAGACTAGGCATGCTGGGCTCTTGCGCAGCTCCATTTGTTCCACTAGGGTCAGAAAATGAGGATCCCCTCTCATCTCCTTATCAACGTGCCCTTGAAGGACATATCAATGCAGTAGACAAAACCCGAAGGCCCTGCGCCTCGCAACATAAGAAATAAAAGGGTCCTCCCTATTTATTAATCGGTCAATAAAGTCAAACATACGGACACCTTTTAAGGTCACAAGACGGTCCACCTCAGCCTTGGTCAATCCAAACAAGTCCCTAAATTTACTTTTATATCCTTGAGAGCTAGGGGTATAGCCGGTACATTTTCTGGGTCCCATCCTCCAACGGCAGCTATTTCTTCAGGGAAAGGACAAATTTCGCGTCCACGAAAGGCGAATACGTGAAAATTCGGATCCCATACTCAAGACAAGCATCCAAGAAAGGCTTCACCACTTTCACTAATTTGAGACTCAAGATCGATCCTAAATTAAAAGCACTCATGTCGTGTTTCTCAATATTTGTAAACTCATTCGTCCATTCCTTAAGACGGTTTTCAAAGGCATCCATAATTTTGGAAATTTTTTGAGTGGATATGTGAGTTTTTATGTAATAGACGGAAGAAAGAAGAAGGAATTGTGTGAATAAAAGCTCACCCGAAGTATCTATTTATACTATTCGATGTTTCCTAAATTTTGTCGAGGACTAACAACCTGAAGAAATGACGCAGCATATGTTGCGCCTCTTCAAAGAGTCGCAGCTCTTGTTGCGCCTCTTCCCCAGGTCATTTTCCGTGTTCTGATCCGTGGATCTTTCCTTTTTTCCTCTTAGATATGATTTCCTATTCCTATAGGATATTAATTTGGTAATTTCGTCCAAATTACCAAGTTTTTGTTTCCTAATCCTTGTGGGGTTCGCTTTTCGAAGCAAAGTCGACATTTTCGCCAAACGAGCACACTTACTCATTTTTATTTCTTTTCTTTTTTAGGGAAATCATTTCACTCCTCTTTTCAATACATTTCACACTTAGACATTTCTTTTAAAATTTTTTTTTAGGGGGTAGCCCTCCCTACCGTTCGGTCATTTCGCTCATTTCTGGGCATTTCTAAGCATTTTCGTCATTTTGTTTTGCACATTTTTGTCATTTTTTCTCATTTTCGGACACCTTTTTCTTCTTTATTCATTTTGCGCCAATTTAGGCCACCTATATGCTATATGATTTACGTGTAAATTCTATGTAAATTTCGGCAGCATGACGGCACAAACCGTCACCTACGAAACCTGTTCTTTTAAGCTAACCTACAGGAACAGCGAACACCCAGTAGCAAAAGGCACTCAGGCCATTATGTACACAACCAAAAGACAGTATATACATCAAACTGGGGGCTCTCGCCCAAAACAAGATCTGAAAAGTCCAAAATGTACAAGATATATACAAGACAACAACAAAAAAAGGGCAGCTAACCCTGGTGGCCCCTCAACTCGGCTACGGTCGCCTCGAGAAAAGCGATCTCGGCATCCCTGACCTCAAGCTCCCTCAGCAGGCGAGCCGTCTCCTCCCGGGATTGCGCTAGCTCGCGCTCCAGGTCACGCTCCCGCTCTAGGTCACGCTCTCTCTCTGCATACAAATGAAGAAATGCCTCATTTTAATCATTTCAATAAAGTGAAGTAACATTTCGTCGCAACAAAATTTGAAATAAAATAAGAAAGGGAATGATAGTTTCATACCTGTCGTCCTCGGCCACCTACGAGTGCCTCGATGGCCGTAGCCCGCAGCCGGTTGTCCATCCTCCACAACGCCACGTACCGAGACGGTGCCACCTGCATTCAAATACAAAGAAGGTTCAAAGAAGAACAAACGCATTCCTATGCAATAAAAACAATAAAGACAGCCAAAGTTGGGGGCTTACCCTCCTCACAAGGTGCGGCTACTCCTCCAAGCCAGCGTGCGTCACCTCCTCGCCAAAGTCGCGGACCTCTGAGACCGTCGTCATGCCTTCCGCTTCAGTGTACTCGAGTGTCTCTGGGTAAGCTGGGGGCTCAACGCCTGCCACCTCGATGTCCTATAAGGTTCAAATGACTCTTTATTTGACGATCGTTCGTCATTTGTCAAATCAATTCAAGAACAAGTAGCAAAGTAAAAATGCTTACCACGATCGGCCAGTACGCCAACCTCCGGTGAACGAACTCGGAGTACTCCTCGCCAGGAAGAAGGAGGGCGTTGTTTAGGTATTTTTTACCAAGTTGATTGATTAGGTTCAATGCGGTCTTACTCGTTGGTTGATCGTATGATTGTTCGTATGTTGATAAGTAAATAGAAAAATAAAGTACTTAATATAAATTGACACGCAAGATTTGGTGACGCGGAAAACCCGATGTGGGAACAACCGCGGGAAGGACGGTACCCTGCCAAATATCGCACTATACTTGAATAGGAGGATGATTACAATTGAAGCGTAAGCTAATCCTGCTGGCGCTAGGCGTCAGGCCTGCAAGATCTTGGACGGATGTATATTTGAGTATAAGAATATGCTAATGTCGTGGTGTTGATGTGTGTGTGGATGTGTTGTTGAATGTCCTTCTAGATTTGCTTCCTTGGCTATTTATAGGATGAGAACCCTAGATATGTCCTACTTTGATTTTGGAAAGGGAATATAATTTCCATAAGAACTCTTTCCAAACTCGGCCGCCTTTCCCAATTCTCCCTGATCTCCCTAACTTCTCCCTAACTTCTCCCTAACTCGTCTTTCCTTAATCCGGACGTCTCCTCTGATGGGCCCATGGTCTTCTTTCAGCCCGCTCCCCCTTTTTCTAATTACGGGCTTCCTTCCTCCTTATCACTCCTCTCATAGCCTTTTATTTTATTAAGTGGGCCTTCCTTATTATGCTATTTTTAGCCCAAACAGTTTGCCCCAAATTTCTTGTGAAGTACTCTTTAAGGTGTCGAGCAAGGAATTTACGTAACTGAATGCTAAAACCCTAAGCCGTCTTTTACACTCCTTTTCATGCAATCCATCACGTCAGCCGCCCTATTCCTCTTTTCTCGCACCCTACTCCCTCTCTCCTCTTTATAATCCCAACCCCTACTTTGTACTTTCATTTACTCCAATCCATTTCAAAAAACTCTCCCTCTCTCTAAACCCTCAACTTCCCTCCTCTTTTATCTTGCCGGCTTCACTGTTCCACTCCCCTCCGTCTCTTTCACCAGGTATTCTCCCTCTTTTCCTTCTTTGATTTCCATTCTCTCTTTCTTCATCATGGGTAAAACCCGACAATCTGCATCAACCCCTGCACCCGCTGACCGTAATCTTGACCCAACCTTTCCTTCTCGGGGACTCTTTAAGCATCCCCACGACTGTGACTCCGCTTTAACTCCGGCTGACATTCCCATGATCAAGAGTCTGCTTGGTCTTGGTGACGGGGTGGACATTTCCATCCCTGAACCGGGACAAAAAGTTGACGCCCTTCGTCCGGGGTGGGTTGGTTTTTATCTGTACCCATTTAGATACGGCCTCCGTTTTCCTTTTCCTAAACTCATTCAAGACTTCATCTTTACCAATAACTTCGCCATGGCACAAATTTCTGCTGCCATCTGGAGGGTTCTTCTTTACTCCCTGGCCGCCAGTCAGAACACTGGTAAATCTATCACTCTGGGCGATCTAGCCCATATGTACAACATCAGATCCTTGGGTAGGCGCCAATTCCCATTTCGGGGCCGTGGAGAGGCTCCCTTCAGACACGTGTCCAAATCCCGTGATGAGAAATGGTTTGAGGACTTCTTCTTTGGAAGGAAGGACTCCATCCAGTCTCCTGTCGATTACATCTTCGAGAAATGGGTCATAACTTCGAGTAAGTAGCCTTCCTGTCACCTGATTTATTTTATCTCACTGCTTACTAGCTTACTTCATCGTCTTCGTGCAGGCCCCTGTGACCTGACCCGCATTGGTGCCAAGATCCCTGCCTGCAGCAAATTGTTTAGTATCTCTGAATCTGAGAGAAAGTTCCCAGACCTGCTCCCTGGTTTTTCACCTGCTTCCTCTTCCAACCCTCTTCAATCAGCTCACAGCATGTCTTCTGGTGAGCTTACCACAATCGTTTTAGTTGGCAACTTCTATTAATGCCTTAGTTGTTCTGACTCCTGAGACTACATCTGCTTGCAGGTTCAAAAGTTGATCCTTTAGAAATCATCCTCCAAAGCGCCAAAAGGAAGAGACCTTCTGCCAGCCCTGACGTGGCCTCTGCCTCCAAGAGGAGTGCTCCTGCTGCTTCCTTCCAGACTCCTCCTACGTTTTCCAGTTCTGCTACACCCGAGCCCTTGGAGGTTGACCCGTTGTCTCGTCATCCGCCTACTCCTCCTGTCAGTCCTCGTGCTTCATCTAGCGAAGGCATTACTGCTCATTTCCCAGAAGGTTTTGGGAATGTGGACAAGGTGCCATACTGGCCGGAGATCGACCAGCTGCTCTTCCCTCCTCTGAAGGAGACATTCTCAGAGTTCTCCCCAGAGGAGATGGTTGAGAACGACGTGCACAACGCCTTCATGGTAAATGCTCTTCATCTTCTACCTGTTTATTTGCTTTTGTTTAGATTTCTCTTGCTGACTTCTGACTTTCTTGCCCCAGACCCTCCAGTCTCACTCTATAATAGGAAGATGATCAACATAGTGCAGACCACCAGCCGTGCTACCAACGTCAAAAACCAGGAGCTGAAGGGGACTATTGCCGATTTGGCGCAGCAACGGTCTGATCTGAAGGAGCGTGTGGTGGAGTTGAAGACTGAGCTTGGCGTTACCAAGAATAATCTGAAGGAAGGGACTGATCAGCTGGCTCGCACTCAAGAGGTGTGCAGCACTTTCTCTGACTCCCTCAAGCGGTCTGATGAGAAGATCAGCGAGCTGATCTCCCTGGCCACCAATGTTGTTGCTTATACTACCTGGCGGGGAAAAATCAGCGAATGCGTCTTTCTTGAGGAGGCTCCTACCCAGCAAGCTATAGAGGAAGAGGAGAAGCAGCTGGAGATGCTCTACCCCACCCAACCTGATCTGAGTTCGCTGATGCCTGAAGTTGGGGAGGTGAATTCTCCTGCATTGGCTGAGCAAGCTGCTGGGGGTGATGCTGGAGTGGCCCAGGATGCTACTGACGGAGCTTTGGATGCTATGGCAGCTGGGGGCGTGCAAGCTGGTGCGGTACCTGAAACAGGGGGTCAGCAGGCAGAAGAGGTGCCAGAGGTGGAGGTCATTAATGTGACCGATAATTAAGTATTTTTATGTTTTGATGAACTTTTGCCAGTCTGGCCCAGAGGTGGCAGACTTGTAAGTTTTAAAACTCTCTTTTTGTGGTTGCTCCGCCAAGGTGGCGGTTAAAACTCAGGGGCCGTATTTTGGAATATCCTTGCCGTGGTTTTGGCAAGGTTTAATTTATATCTTGTGTTTGTTTCTTAGATTCCCTTAGTTTAGTAAGTTGCCGTGTTAGCCTGCTTGGCTGATTTAGGTGAGTCCTGTCATCCTGAAAAGGCTGACGTTTTGACTCAGCTAGCTGTCGTGTCAGCCTGATGGCTGATTTAGGCATATGCCGCAATGTAAGGAGGAGTGGTCGTGTCAACCTAAGAGGCTAATTTAGACCAGCCTGGTCAGCCTGAAAAGGCTGATCCAGACTAAGCTAGCTGTCGTGTCAGCCTGATGGCTGATTTAGGCGTATGCCGCAGTTTTGGACTACTTAACCTTGTTCATGACGCAAGGTGTGTTCATCATGTTTAAAGCCAACATGGGCGTAATTTAGGCAAGTTTATTGTCATTCTAGGACCAATGGGATGTTGTAGGATTCTGGTAGCGCAGATATCCCTACGTTCCATGTTCGTGTGCATGCATGCTGGGGCCCTGATTAATTGCGATTAGTGCGAGCTACGTCCAGGGGGTGGTATCAGGGGTAGCTGGGTAAGCGTGTTTAGCTCAACCAGGCTCCCTTTCGTATGTTCCACAAATCCGCTTTGGTGAGGGTACTCCTTGTGGAGAAAATAGGTTAGGCATATTGGAGTGCCATGTGCCTTGTCACCCCGCGTTGGCAGTTGACAGTCCTGCTAGATATCCTTTCAAAGTACCATAGACACCAGAATTCAGAGTGATGTACCTAGAGAAGCCTGAAAATAGAAAAATCTATTAAAATGATGTGAAATACCTGTCACCATCTCATGGGGTACCAGAGCAATTGTGGTCCCAGGACGCTGCCAGACCACACCATCTAATAGTAGTTTGAAGTTTTAAAAAGAGCTAGAGACACCAGAAATAAAAGTGAAATTGGCAGTATGCCTACTACCGGATTTTTATTTTAACTTTAAAAATGATTTGGCTTTTCATAGTACATCATTCTGAAAGCTAAAGTCTACTTATTATTAAATGTAATATCTCTTCAGGTGAAGTATGTTCCATGGGCGTTGTATGATTTGACCGTCCATAGTCATCAGTCTGTATGCACCATGGCCAACAACTCCTTCTACCTGGTATGGTCCTTCCCATTTATAGGCGAATTTGCCTGCTTTTCGATTCTTGGTGTTTTGAAACACCTCTCGGAGAACCAGGTCTCCTACCTCCAGGAGCCTGACTTTCACATTCTTGTTATAACTCCTGGCCACTGACTGTTTGTAGGCGACCCGAGACGGATTTTTGCGCTTGCTCGCGACTCGTCAATCAGTGTCCCGGGCTTCGATCATCTCTCGCATTGTTCAGTTCCCCTGTCATATTTTCATACCTGTGAGTGGGAACTAGAACTTCTGATGGAATGACTGCTTCCGCGCCAAACACCAGGCTGAAGGGTGTTTGACCTATTGCTAACTTTGGTGTCGTTCTGTCCGACCATAACACTAGTGGCAATTCATCTGCCCACTTTCCTCCTAACTCTTGTAACCTCCTTCTCAGATTGTCCATGATGATTTTGTTGCTGGACTCAACTTGCCCGTTGGACTTCGGGGTCCTGGGTGCTGACTTTTTTAGGGTGATATTCCACCTGGTGCAGTATCCCTCGGTGTAGTTGGAGATGAATTGTGAGCCATTGTCACATATGATTTCTGATGGGATACCAAACCTGCAAATGATGTTTCGTTTTATAAACGAAATGACACGTTTATCTTTTACTTCGTGAATGCTTCGCCTCTATCCACTTGGAGAAGTAATCTGTCATTGCCGCATCCGGTTCTTTCCCGTGGCTCGTGGCCGAGGTCCTACTATGTCCATGCCCCATGCCATGAATGGCCAGGGAGAAATGATAGGGTGTGCAAAGGGTTCTCACTGGTGATGGATCATTGGTGGTGAGCGCGGGCAGCGTCACATTTGCGTGCGTACTCTCTTTGCATCTGCCTTCATTGTAGGCCGCAGTATCCCCTGTCGAGGGCTTTATTTGCCAGACTCCTGCCCCCTGCATGGTTTCCACATTCACCACTGTGGAGAGCATGCAACACAGTTTGTGCTTCTTTCTTTTCCAGGCAGCTCACTTCTTTCTTGTCGTCAATGAGTATGAACCTGGAGGCCTTCACTCTGAAGGCTCTCACTTCTTTCTTGTCGTCTAGCAGCTTGTTATGACGCAGCCAGTCTAGGTAAGGTGTACGCCAATCCCAGTCATCTGCCTGCTCAGATGTTTGATCAAGTGACTGTGAGTTCTCACCTTCCTCTGTAACTGCCTGGGTTCCTTCTCCGTTCTGCGGATCCTCCAGTTCTCCTTTGTCTATTTCATCTGCCTTCTGGATAGAAGGCTCTAGCATATGCGCTATTGGAATGTTGGATAGTTCTGTTGGTTTGATTGTTGCCCCCAGAGTTGCTAAGGCATCTGCTTCCACGTTCTGATCCCTGGGGATCTGTTTAAGCTTGCAAGTTTCGAATTTCTGTTTTAACTCCTTTGCTGCTTTTAAGTATGCAATCATCTTTGAATCTCTGGCTAAAAACTCATCATTTACATGGTTGACTATTAGCAAAGAGTCACTGGATATGCGCAGGTGCCTGACCCCTAACTCCAGAGCTAGCTTCATTCCCAATATCAAGGCCTCGTTGATTGATTAGGGTCAATGCGGTCTTACTCGTTGGTTGATCGTATGATTGTTCGTATGTTGATAAGTAAAAAGAGAAATAAAGTACGTAATGTAAATTGACACGCAAGATTTGGTGACGCGGAAAATCCGATGTGGGAACAACCGCGGGAGGGACGGTACCCTGCCAAATATCGCACTATACTTGAATAGGAGGATGATTACAATTGAAGCGTAAGCTAATCCTGCTGGCGCTAGGCGTCAGGCCTGCAAGATCTTGGACGGATGTATATTTGAGTATAAGAATATGCTAATGCAGTGGTGTTGATGTGTGTGTGGATGCGTTGTTGAATGTCCTTCTTGATTTGCTTCCTTGGCTATTTATAGGGTGAGAACCCTAGATATGTCCTACTTTGATTATGGAAAGGGAATATAATTTCCATAAGAACTCTTTCCAAACTCGGCCGCCTTTCCCAATTCTCCCTGATCTCCCTAACTTCTCCCTAACTTCTCCCTAACTCGTCTTTCCTTAATCCGGACGTCTCCTCTGATGGGCCCATGGTCTTCTTTCAGCCCGCTCCCCCTTTTCCTAATTACGAGCTTCCTTCCTCCTTATTATTCCTCTCATAGCCTTTTATTTCATTAAGTGGGCCTTCCTTATTATGCTATTTTTAGCCCAAACAGGCGTCACCACTCACGTCAGCCAAGTCGACCTCTCTCTCAGCCTCAGAAGGCTCCCTAAACATCGTCCGTGGATGATCGATGGGAACCGTGAAGGTGTCACGAGAGCACTGCCGAGTCAAACGCTCGCCCAAGTACCACACGGGTCCCATGGGCGTCCTCATCAATAGCCGACTTGAGTTCCTGGGACGAAGGACCTCGTCCACGAAAGCTGGAGCCTCAGGGTAGTCCTCCTAAGGTCTAGGCACCCACTAAAATAAGGAAACGAGGGGTCATTCCTATGATCAGCTCTAGGCGGGAGGGGGTCATTCCTATGATCACTTCTAAATGAAAGACAGAAAAGGAAAAGTAACCAGATAGGAATCAAAGGCACTTACGCTGTCCAACTTCAAGGCATTCACGCCCCCTTCGACAAACATCGTAAGAAGAGCGCTGGCTCTTCCTACGGCACACCACCCAGTCCCTCACGACAGGGTACGCCCTCGGCTCAGGCTCCGTCCTCTTGGGCGCAAAGCTAGGAAAGTAGGAGTACACCCACGCCTGCAGACGGAATAATGATTATTTTTCTACAATAATGATCTTTTATAATTCAATAGAAATAAGAAATAAATAATGATCCTTCATAAATCAAAGGAAAGGTTCATACCTCCAACAAGAGTCTAGGATTGACAGTGGCAGGAGAAGTCCCCTTCTCCATCAACTCCGGACGTACCATGGCCCTCATGTAGCGAGTGAGGACCGCAAAGCCAGGAGTAAACCAGTTCCAACGACCTAGGCTACTCAAGTCAGCAAGGAAGGGAAGGAGCTTCGTCGACAGCCTCTCCCCCTTGTCTCCAAGGTAAATCAAAGACAAGAACCACCACAACCACAGACGAGCCCTCTACTCAGCAGTACAAGGAGGAGGAGGCACCTTCCTCCCATCCATCGTCACCGTCGTCGGGATCCTACCTGCAAAGTAGTCCCTGACGTAAGAACTCGGTACCAACCCGGGAATGCTAGCAGCACCTGCCGCCAGGTTCCAGCCGATCAGCCTCCTCGCCTCGGCCGAGTATACTCTCATGGCCGTCAACGGCCACACCAAAGTCTCATCTCCACACGGCAGACACGAGATCATGCCGTAGTCCTCCAAAGTGACCCCGACCTCTCCAAAAGGCATATGGAAAGTCGAGGTCATATCCCAGTATCGATCAAGGAAAGCTCGAATCAGGCTAAGGTTAGCCCGAATCTTTCTTTCCCTAATCGCCCTCCAAGCTCCCACCAAAGCCCTGAAGGCTCCCAGCTCGATGACGACCTTCTCCTCCTCCGATAGTCTCTCGAAGGCATCCATCATCGTCGTGTAAACGGAAAAGGACCTCATGTTCCCAGCCTCCTGCATTAATTCAAAGCAAAGCTATCTTTAGCATAAAGACAAATGAGAACTGAAACGGCAAACAAATAGGAAAAGTGATAGGAAATGACAAGCTCGAAACTTACCAAACTCCTCGCCGTCCTATAAGACGGGTGGCTCTCTGCCACCCAAATGAGATGCCTACCATCCCATTTCTCGGCCCACTCGGGTGCACCCACAAGCTGACGACCACCTCATCCCACATTGGCCCTCTTCGGAACCTCCTCAACCTCCTCCTTGATCTCCTCCCCGCCTCCCCCCCCCCCCCCCCCCCCACGAGAGCACGAGAAGGGTCGAAGTCCATATCCATGGGGTCCCTCCCCGACGTAGAAGGCACGTCATCTGCAAAATAAAGATATACAAGGCCATGTCAAGCCATGACAAGCCTCTTTGAGGTCGTTTCAAGCATTTTCAAGCCCTAAAGGTGGCTTTTTCCCGTCATCTTTGGCCATTTCTTTCAAAACCCGACCACACATGTGGACGGTTGGGTCAAGTCAAGTCTAAGTTCAAGCCTAGTTGCGGGTTTGAGTCAAAATTTTGGCAGCATTTCGCTACAATAGCGATTATGCCTTAAAAAAGTGTCCTGAAAGAGTTGTCACAATTCGAAAATTCGACATGATAGCAAGTTTACCCATTGCACAAGGGTTCCAAAACATCAAGTTTCATCAAAAACTAGGTAGTATTCCGCGCTTCGCGCGGCCTGTTTTGAAATTTTATGATTATAGTTGAAGAAAAATAATATAATTCATATATGACCTTCAATATTTTCTCTTATAAATATTTTTTTCTCAAATTTAATTTTTTTTATGTTTAACTTCAATGTTTTAAAATAATTTACATAACAGTTTTAATTAAAACTAATAAGTGATAATTAATTATGCATGATCAACGTTGAATAAATAAATTTGTGACTGATGAAATATCATATTAATCAAAATAAAATTTATTCGAATAATATAAAAATCAACAATAAGTTCTCAAATTATATCATTTCACGATAGTTTATGTTTCAATTCAATATTTGTCCAAAATGATGTGAACATAATTTTATGTAATTTTTAATCTTTTATGTATAACATGTGACATTTATCTATCAAACATATATGGTTCAAACTTAACTTATTCAAATGTTTTGATTGTGTCTTGCATGTGATATGTGTCAAACATATCTATGAGAAATTTGCACCTTTTGTTTTTTAAACAACTATATATAATAATGTTTAAGAGTTTACCTGTAATATAATAGGTTGAACTTTCTCAAATATTAATTTTTGATATTTAACTTCAAAGTATTTAAAAAATAATGTATAAAATATTTAACTAAAAGTAATACAGAGTATTTGGTTAGTCATAACCAATATTTTATATTAGACATATACATATTTAGTTAAAGAAATTATAGAAAAATGTAACGTGTTTTCTACTTTTTCATGTCGTTTATAATATTATATTACTTAATAATCGTTACTTTTGTTTTGATTATTCAAATGCACTCGCGATCACTATGTACATACACACTCGTACACATACTCGTTATTACACTATTGAAACCTATCAAAATCTCATATATATTCAATTTGTCAAATATAATTTTTTTCATTCACACACTATAAAAATCTATCTTTTAGTAGTTTTTTTAAAGTTGTGTTTTTAGTATATACAATGACTCTTCCAAATATATTTTTCCTAATGTATATAATAGTTTAAACTCCGCATGTGAGTGTTTTCGGGCATTCACTGCCGGTCCCAAGCCCGGATAAAGGAGGAGGGTTGCGGTAGGTCTGTTGCAGCCAGCCTAAAAACTTAGTCACATTTTATGGACATGAATCAGAAATCATTTTGGGATTAAGGCTCTGATGATGTTGTTGTTGTTGTTGTTGTTGTTGTTGTTGTTGTTGTTGTTGTTGTTGTTGTTGTTGTATATAATAGTTTAAGTTTTATAACTTTCTTAAAATGTTTTTTTACGTAAATGTAAAACATTGTGAGACACTCACTTTAATCATCTCTACATATCAAAATAAATATTTCAATAAATATAATGAAAATTATACTCAATTGAAAGCATTTTTCACAATGAACGTAATTATTTACATTTTAAAATTTTTATCAAAATAATTTTTTAGTAAATTTAGAATTAAATCACCGTAATTATTTAATATAATTTCATAATAAAATTTATTAAACTATAATTAATATTTTGCTGAGATTTATACAGCATTTATTATGTTTGTATTTAATTTCAGCTGTAACTAATACGTGTATTTAAGGCTGTGTTGACACGTGGCGCATCCACAGCGTTTCAACCTAGTTATATATATATATATATATATATATATATATATATATATATATATATATATATATATATATATAGAGGAAGGATCAACTAAGGTCCATTATATATTTGAGTCCATAAGGTCTTTTGTGAGCCATTGGATGGAGGGAGATGGAGGGATGAGATGAACCCACCAAAAGTCATTATACAAGCAAATTAACACACTTTACTAATCCACCCTAATTAACCACTAATTTACTATATATTTGTTTTCTACCCACCTATTTCTCTCTCATCTCACACATTTCACTCTTCTCTTCTCACAAAAAAAAACCCAAAAAATCCAAATAAATAAAAAACCCAAAAAATCCAAATAAATAAAAAAAACCAAAAATTCCAAATAAATAAAAAAAACCCAAAAAATCCAAATAAATAAAATTCATTTCTCTCTTCCTCATTCACCACCACCCACCACTATCCCACCCGACACCACCCACCGCCCACATCCACCGCCACCTCCACCACCGCCGTCGGTAATTATATAAACTCGTTTTTTTTTTTTTTTTCCAGATTTTGCGTCTCGGTTTATTTTCGTCACTTTTTTTTTTTTTTTTTTTTTTCGATTTTGTGTTAAATTAGTTGTTTAGGGTCGGTTTATTCTATTTCTTAATTTTTGTTAGTTTTTATTGTTATTTATTCTTTTCAAATCTATTCTTATTATACGTTTTTTAAATAAAAATTTCGGGTTTTAAATATTGTTTTTTTTGCTGATGTACTTTTTTTCAACTAAGATCTACTAAAATATTGACTAAAGTTATACAAATAAGGACTAAAGCTATACAAAAATTGACTAAAGTTATACAAAAATGAACCAAAGTTATACAAAAATATACCAAAGTTATACAAAAAAAGACCAAAGTTATACAAAAATTGGACTAAAGTTATACAAAAAATTGGACTAAAGTTATACAAAAATTGGACTAAAGTTATACAAAAATGAACCAAAGTTATACAAAAATGAACCAAAGTTATTCAAAAATCGACCAGAGTTATACAAAAATGCACCAAAGTTATACAAAAATTGGACTAAAGTCATACAACAATGGACTAAAGTTATACAAAAAATTGGACTAAAGTTATACAAAAATGAACCAAAGTTATACAAAAATGGACCGAGTTATACAAAAATGCGAGAGTTATATAAAAAAAATTGGACTAAAGTTATACAAAAAATGAACCAAAGTTATACAAAAATGAACCAAAGTTATACAAAAATGCACCGAGTTTTACAAAAATGCACCGAGTTATACAAAAGTTAGTCCATTTTTGTATAACTCGTGCATTTTTGTATAACTCGTGCATTTTTGTATAACTCTGTTCATTTTTGTATAACTTTGGTTCATTTTTTGTATAACTTTAGTCCAATTTTTTGTATAACTCTCTTTTTTTTGTATAACTCTCAGTCCATTTTTGTATAACTTTGGTTCATTTTTGTATAACTTTGGTTCATTTTTGTATAACTTTAGTCCAATTTTTTGTATAACTTTAGTCCATTGTTGTATGACTTTAGTCCAATTTTTGTATAACTTTGGTGCATTTTTGTATAACTCTGGTCGATTTTTGAATAACTTTTGTCTTTTTTTGTATAACTTTGGTCTATTTTTGTATAACTTCAGTCCATTTTTGTATAACTTTAGTCCATATTTGTATAACTTTGGATCATTTTTGTATAACTTTAGTCCATTGTTGTATCACTTTAGTCCAATTTTTGTATAACTTTAGTCTTTTTTTGTATAACTTTGGTCTATTTTTGTATAACTTTAGTCCATATTTGTATAACTTTGGTCCATTTTTGTATAATTTTAGTCCAATTTTTTGTATAACTTTAGTCCATATTTGTATAACTGTTCATACACTGTTCATCCAGCCAGATAGATTTTACAAAACAAGAAGATTATCATATACTCAATGACCACTCCAAACACCCAAAACGCCAATCCTAGGCAACACGGGTAAACAGGACGGTCCTATGAGCTTACAATAACCAGAAAGAGTTTAAACTATCAGCCAAATCTTAAAGGGTATGAAGAGTAATATTGTTTCAAGTATCATCATTACCAAAAGTATAATCACCAGGAAGAACATTAATTAATTCTTTTAGCTAGTCATAGTTCAACATAAAGGATTTAGCCTATAAGGCTCATCCTTAAACTCAAAATTTTAATTAAAAATAGAAAAATAAAAAGATAAAAAGAAATACTTACAAACTTAAGGTTGTGCTCAGTAGAAGAAAGTTTATTTGATTATTTGAGAGAATTTTTACAAGAGGAGAGAGAGAGAGAAGGCAGAAGAAAACCTGATGCCTTCAACTATGATACAAGTCCTCTTTATATAAGCAGAGGAAAAACAAAAGACAGCTAAGAGTGCGTAAGCACTTACGTCATGACCGACAGCATAATTGCTGCTTTTACAAAAGCAACTTTATCTTTATAAAAGATAAGACTGAATGATTTAAATAGTATTGGACATCTGTCCTTCTTCTAGATTTATCTTTAGTTTATCCTACTTTTCAACCACTCTGCTGCTTTCTTATCTTCATTGCTGAGTGGGATATCATCATCCGGATTTTGAGCATCCTGCATCAGATTGCTGTATGATGTTTGGCTGTGTAGTGAAGCCATTGATATATCAGAAGTAGAGGCTTCCTCGTCTCTTTTCTTCTTAAGAGTCTTTGCTAAGGCTTTCTGGTATGCTTTTTGGTAAGCCGCCCTAATCTCCTCTTCACTCATATCCTCAACATCTAGGGAATCTTCTTCCGCCCATAAATTGATGACAGCATCAATTTCCTTTCCTCTTCGGCTTTTATCAGCCTTTTCCTTATCTTCTAAGTAAGAAGTTAACTTACTTTTTAACAAATTAATTGTAATGATGGAGTTAAGTTCTCCTTTTGCATCAACCTCCATCATTGTTTTCCAAAATTTGGAATAAGACCTATTTTTAAGACAGAATAGATCTTGGGTATAACCCGTTGTAGGAACTGCTCCCCATATCCATGGAATGGAGAACTCCATAAAGAATTTTAAATCCTCAGGAATATAATCCTGATCAGAGGGCTTAAGCCCTTGCCATTTTCCATAGTACTCTTTAAAGAGTTCTGGAAGAATAGCGGGGGTGGTGCCATAAAAATTCCACCATTTAATAAACCATGAAGGGACATTCATATTGTCCACATTGATTTTAATAAACCATGTATGAGTTTGAAACTCATTTTCATATAATAATGCCTTATCAAAGGCCTGGATATAATCCCAGTAGTTATATTTCATATGGACATTATTAACCGTAATCGGTTTTTCTTCCATGGGGGATATTCCCCATTCATTTATGGAATGTATTTTTCCAATAATAATTTTTGAGAACTTAATCGTTTCTCCTGCATAAAAATGTTTAAAAGTACAGCCATTATTTTCAAGAATCTCTTCATAGAAGAGTCTGTACTTGTATGTTTCCTGGGTATAACCCAGTTTACCAAGATATCTCTTTCGCAGATACCAGGGATTTGTTTCCCATTCTTTATCAGATTCATTCAGAAGGAGTATAACTCTTTCTTCTTTATCATTGAGGATCATATCATCCTCTTTTTTAATAATAGTTTGTACTGCTGATGAATACGAGGAAGAACTTCCGGGTATATCCGGTCTCCTTATTACTTCTGATCTGTTGGTTTCCATTGCAACCAACCTTTGATTACCATATTGAACAAGGATATTAGGTCCTTGTCCCCGTCCTCTACCTCTAACAGAGGTTCCTCTGCCTCTTCCTCTGGAAGAGGTTCCTCTTCCTTTATAAGAGGATAATTCCATCTGAAATATATCTGCATAAAGAACAACCCTAATTAAAAGCATATGACAATTTTTAATTGTATATAAATCCTTCAATACATTCATGAGTTTGTAAACGATATAATTCCAAAGTTCTATATTTACAGTCTATATAATAGGCTGAAAGCCTTTTCCTTAAGGATTGCTTAAAGCTAGGTCTTGGCCTTAAATAATCATATTGGTATTTTATCTTCCTATGTCGTCTTATTCTTTGTAAATAATGCTGATATGTAATGTTGATCATAGGTCTTACTTTTTGTAAATAATGTTGATATATCTTAATCATAAATATTCTCTTGTTAAAAAATCAGGAAGGTGATTATCTTCACCTTTTTTATAGACGATTTGAAAATCAAAAGGTGCCAAATGAGATTGCCATCTAGCAAACATTTGTTTTGACACATCATGTTTGAAATCCTTTGTAAACATATATTTAGCTGCTTTACAGTCAGTTTTTACTATGAAAGGTTTATTATATAAATCATCTTGAAATTTTAAGATACATTTAACAATAGCTAATACCTCCTTAGCTATGGTAGCATAATTACCTTGAGCTTTATTCCATTTACCGAATAAAATCGCACAAGGAGTTCTTTTTTAGTGATTTGGTTCTATTTGTTTTAATATACCACCATACCCCTTATCTGAGGCATCTGTTTCCACAATTTTTTCCCAATGGGGATTGGCTAAAGATAAACAAGGTAAAGATATAACTTTAGCTTTGATTTTTCTAACAGTATTTGTATGGTCCTCTGTCCAAGGAGTTGCATTCTTTTTTAATCTATCATATAAAATAGCTGTGTCTTCAGCAATATTTTTATAATAAGGAGATATATAATTAAGGCTCCCTAGAAATCTTTGTAACTGAGTCTTATCTAATATTTCATCTGGAAATTTTGATCCAAATTCAATACTTCATTAATAGGAATTATACTTCCTTTTTCTATGTTATGGCCAAGAAAACTTATCTTAGTTTGGAAAAGTGACATTTTTGGCTTAGAAATTACTAATCCATTTCTAATAATAATTTTTTGAAAAGTATCTAAATGCTTAAAATGCATTTCAATAGTTTTGGAAAAAACTAGTATATCATCAATGTAAACAATAATAAAGTCTACATAATCATTAAAGATTTCATTCATAATCTTATGAAATTCAGAAGGAGCGTTTTTCAAGCCAAATGGCATGACATTCCATTCATATTGTCCAAATGGAACATTAAAAGCTGTTTTATACCTATCATTTGGATGTATTTGTATTTGCCAATATCCAGATTTCAAATCAAATTTAGAAAATATAACAGAGTCATATAATCTGTCTAATAAATCCTTTTTATTAGGTATAGGATATCTAATCCATTTTAGCACTTTGTTTAAAGGTTTATAATTAATAACAAGTCTAGGGACACCCCTTTCTTGCTCTGTATGTTTATTGACATAAAAAGCCGTACACGACCATGGTGATTTGGATGCTGTAATTAATTTTTTATCTAATAAAGAAGCTATTTCTTTTTGGCATAAGGCTAAATATTCCGAATTCATTTGACAGGGCCTTGCCTTAGTTGGAATGTTTTTCTCATCAAAGTCTGTTTCATAGGGAAGAGTTACTACATACTTCTTTCTGTCCCAAAATACGAGAGGATGATCCCCACATATTGTATTAGCAAAAGTATTACTTATTAAAGTAATTTTACTTTGTAATTTAGGATTTTGTAATTTTTCATCAAGAGTTAACATTGTAACTTCTTGTTTTAGAAAGTTTAATTGTTTTTCCTTATTTATTAAATGGTCATAAATTTGATGTAAAACCTTAGTAATAGGTTTGGTAATAAATTTAAAAGTAATAGAATCTCCTTTGTAAGTAGCAATAATTTTTTCATTATCCACATGAGTTATAGGATAAAGTTGATTAATAAAAGGAGTTCCTAATATAACTGGAGTGGTTAATTTATCTTTTACTAATAGAAAAGATGAAGCAATGCATTTTTTATCCACACAAATGTATGCCTTAGGGATTTTAAATTCAATATTTAACTTTTCCCCTCCCGCATGGGATAGAGTATGAGAGGTTTTTTCAAAATATTTGGTAGGTATTAATCCTTCTTGAATAACATTTAAATCAGCTCCGCTGTCTACAAGGGCAATTAAATTATTTTCAAAATGATTGTTAATTTTTAAATTAATCTTTATATACCATTTTTGGTGAATAACAGATTCAATTGTCTGTAAAAACTCTGAATTATTTTCTGTAGAAATTAGTTGGTAATTTTTTGGAGATTCTTCTCCTTTTTCTATAACTTCATTATTTTCCATAATATTTTTTAAATCATTTCTTGAATCTTTATCTTGATTAAGGACTTGTAACATTTCAAGATTAGATATTCTTATATCCTGGCTTTTTGTTTCTCCACGAATATTTTTTATTTCTGATTTAAGATTTTCTATTTCTTTAAGAACATCTTGCAAAGATGTAGGTTTAGAACCTAATTTCTTTTGTTTTATTGCTTTAAAAAGTTCATTCATAGTATAAGGTTCCATGTCATTATTTTGGGGTTTAAATGAACTATTAGAACTACTAGGTGCTTCACCCATAAGATCAAGAATTTTTGACCTAACTTCTGGATCTTTAATTTTTTGTAAAATCTCAACCCAGTGATGAGATTCTAACATATTAATCTTATGATCTTCAAATTGTGATATTAGATTGTAAAGATCATTTTCTTCTTTTAAACAGGGTTTATTAAGGAACATGGTTCACATTCTGAACTAGAAGTGTCAGAAGACTCAGATAAATATGAATCTTCATCCATTATTTTGACTTCATCCTCAGAAGATGAACTAGAGCTATCTGATTTATTATCTGTAAGAAGTATTTTATATAGCTCATCTTTGGTTTTATCATCAATATTAAGGGTAGAAATCTTTTTCTTAACCCACAATTTTTTTTGCTATGTGACCCACCTTATTGCATTTATAACATACAATTGGGGTTTCCCATTTTTTAGCCTTCTTATATGATTTTCTTAAAGTCTTTCTTTCACTTTTTTATCTAATCTTGCTGTGAATAATGATGTTTTTTTCTTTTTTTCTATAAAAGGATGTTCATTAAAATTCTTTTTATTATATTTTTTCTTTTTAGGATAGGATACATCCATACCAAACTGATTGCAAAATTCTCCTAATTGATCCTTCTCAAGAAGATTTTGTCTTTTTAATTGTTGATTTAGTTTAAGCTCATTACATAAATTTAAACCTTCTTGAATACAAGTTCCTATGATACTACCATATGTATATGTATGGTAAGGAATAGAGGTATATCCATTTCTAAGATTATTTCTTATTCTTTCAGCAAAAAGATGAGGTAATCCATCTACAAATTTAGACTTCCAGTGGTCACTGTTGGCTTCCGGTAGTTCCATAACTCTACTAAGAAAAGTGTCCTTATACCACCTAAAATCTGTAAGAGTTTTACACCTTAAATTTTGTAATAAGGTTCTAATATTTTCATTATTATCGAAATATCTTCTGTAAAATGTTCAATAATGTTAACGCGCCCGGAGTATACATCGCATTCTCTTTTTGTGTACCATCAGGCATATCTACTTTTGTGTCAAGAACCGTAGTCCTGGCTTCTTGATTTAAAAATTGTCCCACCAACCTTTTAATTGGCGATAAATCTGCAGGTAATCATTCTAGCAACGTTGACATCACTATTACCAACACTCTTACAAACGAGTACCATACATCATCATCCTATGGATCGATTATAAATTTGTTTTTACAGAAAACCATCTATGTTCCATTCATAGATGCATTTTCCACTGTAACTATTATTTAAATGGTATTCTTGTTCCTCATGAAGAACATCTATGAATGGAACATAGATAATGATGTATGGTACATCATTATCTATGTTCCATTCATAGATGTTCTTCATGAGGAACAAGAATACCATTTAAATAATAGTTACAAGATGGAAAATGCATCTATGAATGGAACATAGATGGTTTTACGTAAAAACAAATTTATAATCGATCCATAGGATGATGATGTATGGTACTCGTTTTGTAAGAGTGTTGGTAATAGTGATGTCAACGTTGCTAGAATGATTACTTTGCAGATTTACCGCCAATTAAAAGGTTGGTGGGACAATTTTTTAAATCAAGAAGCCAGGACTACGGTTCTTGACACAAAAGTAGATATGCCTGATGGTACACAAAAAGAGAATGCGATGTATACTCTGGCAGTTAACATTATTGAACATTTTACAGGAAGATATTCTGATAATAATGAAAATATTAGAACCTTATTACAAAATTTAAGGTGTAAAACTCTTACAGATTTTAGGTGGTATAAGGACACTTTTCTTAGTAGAGTTATGGAACTACCTGAAGCCAACAGTGACCACTGGAAGTCTAAATTTGTAGATGGATTACCTCATCTTTTTGCTGAAAGAATAAGAAATAATCTTAGAAATGGATATACCTCTATTCCTTACCATACATATACATATGGTAGTATCATAGGAACTTGTATTCAAGAAGGTTTAAATTTATGTAATGAGCTTAAACTAAATCAACAATTAAAAAGACAAAATCTTCTTGAGAAGGATCAATTAGGAGAATTTTGCAATCGCTTTGGTATGGATGTATCCTATCCTAAAAAGAAAAATATAATAAAAAGAATTTTAATGAACATCCTTTTTATAGAAAAAAAGGAAAAACATCATTATTCACAGGCAAGATTAGATAAAAAAGCTGAAAGAAAGACTTTAAGAAAATCATATAAGAAGGCTAAAAAATGGGAAACCCCAATTGTATGTTATAAATGCAATAAGGTGGGTCACATAGCAAAAAATTGTTGGGTTAAGAAAAAGATTTCTACCCTTAATATTGATGATAAAACCAAAGATGAGCTATATAAAATACTTCTTACAGATAATAAATCAGATAGCTCTAGTTCATCTTCTGAGGATGAAGTCAAAATAATGGATGAAGATTCATATTTATCTGAGTCTTCTGACACTTCTAGTTCGAATGTGAACCATGTTCCCGTAATAAACCCTGTTTAAAAGAAGAAAATGATCTTTACAATCTAATATCACAATTTGAAGATCATAAGATTAATATGTTAGAATCTCATCACCGGGTTGAGATTTTACAAAAAATAAAGATCCGTAAGTTAGGTCAAAAATTCTTGATCTTATGGGTGAAGCACCTAGTAGTTCTAATAGTTCATTTAAACCCCAAAATAATGACATGGAACCTTATACTATGAATGAACTTTTTAAAGCAATAAAACAAAAGAAATTAGGTTCTAAACCTACATCTTTGCAAGATGTTCTTAAAGAAATAGAAAATCTTAAATCAGAAATAAAAAATATTCGTGGAGAAACAAAAAGCCAGGATATAAGAATATCTAATCTTGAAATGTTACAAGTCCTTAATCAAGATAAAGATTCAAGAAATGATTTAAAAAATATTATGGAAAATAATGAAGTTATAGAAAAAGGAGAAGAATCTCCAAAAATTACCAACTAATTTCTACAAAAATAATTCGTAGTTTTTACGACAATTGAATCTGTTATTCACCAAAAATGGTATATAAAGATTAATTTAAAAATTAACAATCATTTTGAAAATAATTTAATTGCCCTTGTAGACAAATGAGCTGATTTAAATGTTATTCAAGAAGGATTAATACCTACCAAATATTTTGAAAAAACCTCTCATACTCTATCCCATGCGGGAGGGGAAAAGTTAAATATTGAATTTAAAATCCCTAAGGCATACATTTGTGTGGATAAAAAATGCATTGCTTCATCTTTTCTATTAGTAAAAGATAAATTAACCACTCCAGTTATATTAGGAACTCCTTTTATTAATCAACTTTATCCTATAACTCATGTGGATAATGAAAAAATTATTGCTACTTACAAAGGAGATTCTATTACTTTTAAATTTATTACCAAACCTATTACTAAGGTTTTACATCAAATTTATGACCATTTAATAAATAAGGAAAAACAATTAAACTTTCTAAAACAAGAAGTTACAATGTTAACTCTTGATGAAAAATTACAAAATCCTAAATTACAAAGTAAAATTACTTTAATAAGTAATACTTTTGCTAATACAATATGTGGGGATCATCCTCTCGTATTTTGGGACAGGAAGAAGTATGTAGTAACTCTTCCCTATGAAACAGACTTTGATGAGAAAAACATTCCAACTAAGGCAAGGCCCTCACAAATGAATTCGAATATTTAGCCTTATGCCAAAAAGAAATAGCTTTTTATTAGATAAAAAATTAATTACAAAGATCCAAATCACCATGGTCGTGTACGGCTTTTTATGTCAATAAACATACAGAGCAAGAAAGGGGTGTCCCTAGACTTGTTATTAATTATAAACCTTTAAACAAAGTGCTAAAATGGATTAGATATCCTATACCTAATAAAAAGGATTTATTAGACAGATTATATGACTCTGTTATATTTTCTAAATTTGATTTGAAATCTGGATATTGGCAAATACAAATACATCCAAATGATAGGTATAAAACAGCTTTTAATGTTCCATTTGGACAATATGAATGGAATGTCATGCCATTTGGCTTGAAAAACGCTCCTTCTGAATTTCAGAAGATTATGAATGAAATCTTTAATGATTATGTAGACTTTATTATTGTTTACATTGATGATATACTAGTTTTTTCCAAAACTATTGAAATGCATTTTAAGCATTTAGATACTTTTCAAAAAATTATTATTAGAAATGGATTAGTAATTTCTAAGCCAAAAATGTCACTTTTCCAAACTAAGATAAGTTTTCTTGGCCATAACATAGAAAAAGGAAGTATAATTCCTATTAATGTAAGTATTGAATTTGGATCAAAATTTCCAGATGAAATATTAGATAAGACTCAGCGATTAAAAGATTTCTAGGAGCCTTAATTATATATCTCCTTATTATAAAAATATTGTCAAGACACAAATTATTTTATATGATAGATTAAAAAAGAATGCAACTCCTCGGACAGAGGACCATACAAATATCATTAGAAAAATAAAAGCTAAAGTTATGTCTTTACCTTGTTTATCTTTAGCCAATCCCCATTGGGAAAAAATTGTGGAAACAGATGCCTCAGATAAGGGGTATGGTGGTATATTAAAACAAATAGAACCAAATACTAAAAAGAACTCCTTGTGCGATTTTATTCAGTAAAATGGAATAAAGCTCAAGGTAATTATGCTACCATAGCTAAGGAGGTATTAGCTATTGTTAAATGTATCTTAAAATTTCAAGATGATTTATATAATAAACCTTTCATAGTAAAAAACCGACCAAAGCAAATAAATATATGTTTACAAAGGATTTCAAACATGATGTGTCAAAACAAATGTTTGCTAGATGGCAATCTCATTTGGCACCTTTTGATTTTCAAATCGTCTATAAAAAAGGTGAAGATAATCACCTTCCTGATTTTTTAACAAGAGAATATTTATGATTAAGATATATCAACATTATTTACAAAAAGTAAGACCTATGATCAACATTACATATCAAAGATTATTTACAAAGAATAAGACGACATAGGAAGATAAAATACCAATATGATTATTTAAGGCCAAGACCTAGCTTTAAGCAATCCTTAAGGAAAAGGCTTTCAGCCTATTATATAGACTGTAAATATAGAACTTTGGAATTATATCGTTTACAAACTCATGAATGTATTGAAGGATTTATATACAATTAAAAATTGTCATATGCTTTTAATTAGGGTTGTTCTTTATGCGGATATATTTCGATGGAATTATCCTCTTATAAAGGAAGAGGAACCTCTTCCGCAGGAAGAGGCGAGGAACCTCTGTTAGAGGTAGAGGACGGGGACAAGGACCTAATATCCTTGTTCAATATGGTAATCAAAGGTTGGTTGCAATGGAAACCAACAGATCGTAAGTAATAAGGAGACCGGATATACCCTAAGTTCTTCCTCGTATTCATCGCAGACAAACTATTATTAAAAAAGAGGATGATATGATCCTCAATGATAAAGAAGAAAGAGTTATACTCCTTCCGAATGAATCGATAAAGAATGGGAAACAAATCCCCGGTATCTCGCGAAAGAGATATCTTGGTAAACCGGGTTATACCCAGAAACATACAAGTACGACTCTTCTATGAAGAGATTCTTGAAAATAATGGTCGTACTTTTAAACATTTTTATGCAGGAGAAACGATTAAGTTCTCAAAAATTATTATTGGAAAAATACATTCCATAAATGAATGGGGAATATCCCCCATGGAAGAAAAACCGATTACGGTTAATAATGTCCATATGAAATATAACTACTGGGATTATATCCAGGCCTTTGATAAGGCATTATTATATGAAAATGAGTTTCAAACTCATACATGGTTTATTAAAATCAATGTGGACAATATGAATGTCCCTTCATGGTTTATTAAATGGTGGAATTTTTATGGCACCACCCCCGCTATTCTTCCGTAACTCTTTAAAGAGTACTATGGAAAATGGCAAGGGCTTAAGCCCTCGATCGATTATATTCCCGAGGATTTAAAATTCTTTATGGAGTTCTCCATTCCATGGATATGGGGAGCAGTTCCTACAACGGGTTATACCCAAGATCTATTCTCCTTAAAAATAGGTCTTATTCCAAATTTTGGAAAACAATGATGGAGGTTGATGCAAAAGGAGAACTTAACTCCATCATTACAATTAATTTGTTAAAAAGTAAGTTAACTTCTTACTTAGAAGATAAGGAAAAGGCCGATAAAAGCCGAAGAGGAAAGGAAATTGATGTCATTATCAATTTATGGGCGGAAGAAGATTCCCTAGATGTTGAGGATATGAGTGAAGAGGAGATTAGGCGGCTTACCAAAAAGCATACCGTAAAGCCTTAGCAAAGACTCTTAAGAAGAAAAGAGACGAGGAAGCCTCTACTTCGATATATCAATGGCTTCACTACACACCAAACATCATACAAAGAATCTGATGCGGGATGCTCAAAATCCGGATGATGATATCCCACTCAAAGAATGAAGATAAGAAAGCAGCAGAGTGGTTGAAAAGTAGGATAAACTAAAGATAAATCTAGAAGAAGGACAGATGTCCAATACTATTTAAATCATTCAGTCTTATCTTTTATAAAGATAAAGTTGCTTTTGTAAAAGCAAAGAATTATGTCAGTTTCGGTCATGACGTAAGTGCTTACGCACTCTTAGTCGTCTTTTTGTTTTTCCTCCGCTTATATAAAGAGGACTTGATCATAGTTGAAGGCATCGTGTTTTCTTCTGCCTTCTCTCTCTCTCTCCTCTTGTAAAAATTCTCTCAAATAATCAAATAAACTTTCTTCTACTGAGCACAACCTTAAGTTTGTAAGTATTTCTTTTTATCTTTTTATTTTTCTATTTTTAATTAAAATTTTGAGTTTAAGGATGAGCCTTATAGGCTAAATCCTTTATGTTGAACTATGACTAGCTAAAAGAATTAATTAATGTTCTTCCTGGTGATTATACTTTTGGTAATGATGATACTTGAAACAATATTACTCTTCATACCCTTTAAGATTTGGTGATAGTTTAAACTCTTTCTCGTTATTGTAAGCTCATAGGACCGTCCCCGTTTACCCGTGTTGCCTAGGATTGGCGTTTTGGGTGTTTGGAGTGGTCATTGAGTATATGATAATCTTCTTGTTTTGTAAAATCTATCCGGCGGATGAACAAAGTGTATGAACAAGACTGTCGTGTCATGTGTCATCGTCCCATATATATATATATATATATATATATATATATATATATATATATATATATATATATATATATATATATATATATATATATATATATATATATATATATAGAGTTAGGTTCAGGTGAGTCCACAAATTTGGTTGAGTCCATAAGTCCACATCTCTACCATTTGATCCTACAAAATGAATGGTTGAGATTAAAACAAAAAAAAACACTTACCCAACACTCAATTAATGCTTTGTCTCTCCTAATTTTAATTACCAATTTTGTAATCAATTACTTTCTCTTTCCTATCAACTAATTTATTAAATTAATATACTATCATTTATATTTCAATTATCAAAATATTAGATTTATAAAACGAAATTTCATACCCGCGTAAAATAAAAGTGAGTTCGTAAAATATTCCGTAAATCTTCATCCGGACTCCGATTTAGGCGAAACAAAATGCTAAATTTATTATTTTTTCGATACCGACGTAATGGTAATATTTTCGTATACAATTGAGTTCTCAAAATTTTGAGTACTGCTAATTACTTGGAAGTTACACCCTATTTGCTTGAAATTATCTCATTTGCTTGAAGTTACACCATGCCCACTTGAAGTTACACTATTTCTACTTGAACCTAATTAATTAATCTACTCATATAATTAATTGGATTCCAAATGAAGAGGCGAGGGTGGTGGGATAGACTAAAGTTACACACTTCCTTTATTAAAGTTATATACGTCACCTATTAAAGTTACACCTTCAACAATTCAAATTAGATAGACATGTGATAAATTTACACAAATTCAAATTTCATATATACAAAATGACCTTAAAGGACTAAAGTTACACCCGTCAAGGATAAAAGTTACAGTCGCAGAGCACTAAAGTTACACTCGTAAATCAATAAAGTTTCATAAACTTGTGCTAAAATTACAAAAATTAAAAATTTTATATAAAAAATTACCATAAAAGATTATAGTTACACTCGTATAAAATTAAAGTTATACTCATAAAGCACTAAAGTTACATTCATGAAGCACTAAAGTTACATAACTTGTGCTAAAACTACAAACATTCAAATTAGTAATATTCAAATTTGTATATACAAAATGACCTTACAAGATTAAAGTTACACTAATAAAAGAATAAAGTTACACTCGTATAGTAAAGTAATAAAGTTACACCCTTACAAAACTGAAGTTACATGATATACAACTAAAGTTACAAACTATCTACTTGGAGTTACACCCTTACAAGAATAGGTTTACACACTATATAATTGAAGTTACAACCTTCATCGCCAATCACCAATCCAAATCAATCAATCTAAATCTCACATCTTCATCGTCAATCTATAACACCAAAGACTCGTCAACATCTTCATCATCAATCAATATCGCCAACGACTTATCATCTTCATCATCATCAACATCTTCATAAAAAAAACTACAATTAATAATTAAAAAATGTAGATATAATTCATCAAAAAAAACAATCATACAAATCACTATATTTCAAATTATCAAACCATTTTAAATACCTAAGCAACGATTTCAACAAAATCCAAAAAAAATTAAGAAAACAAACACAAACCGTTATATTTCGAGCACAACCGAGGAGTACTAAATATTTTGAAAACTCAATGGTATATAAGAATATCACCATTGCGACGGGCTCGAAAAAATAATAAATTTAGCCTTTTATTTCGCCTTAATCGGAGTCCGAATGAAGATTTAGAGAGCTTTTTATGAAGTAACTTTCATTTTATGCGGAAATGAAAATTAGATTTGATTTAGATATGAATAAAAATGATAAAATGGGGAAGACAACTTAATAAAGTGAGGTGATGATATAGAGAAAATAATTAATTAGATGAATTGGGAATTGAATTTATGAGAGAGACAAATTAATGCAAGTGGGTGAGTGTGTTTTTTTCTTTTTCATCTCCACCATCCATTTTCTTTGTCTCTCTCTCTCTCTCTCTCTACCTCACTAATCTACCTAATTAAATATTAATTCACTATATATCAATTATTTTCATATCCACTTCTCTCTCATCTCACAAATATCATTGCTCTTATCTCTTTAAAAAATCCAAATAATTCAAAACCTAAAAAAATAAAAAATCTCAACCAAAAAATTCAAAACCAATTACTTCCCCCACATCCGTGACCCGACCACCACGGCCAACCCCCAAACACAACCCGACCACGGCCACCACAGCCACCACCCCAACACAACAACCTCATATCCCCTCGTCTCACCACCCACCACCAACACCTTCACGCACCACCTCGACACCACAACCAACCCGACACTCACCACCACAACCAACCCTACACTACCCACCACCTCGACACGACCAGGCAAGACACCACCAGGCACGCAACACCACCAGCCACACCCCACGTCTCCTCTAACATTGCCGTCAACAATAAAACCCAGATTCGCCGCCTCCTCGTCTCCCCTTACCCCCAACGACCCTCCTCGGCAGCCAACACCAACCGACACCACCACGAATCACCATGACGCCACCCGACATCCGCAAACAACACCACAAACCACCATTCGACGCCTTCGCTCTGCCGCCATCCGCAATGGTTTCGCCTTTTTTTTTCCAGATTTGAGGTGTTTGGTGTGTGGTGTTGGATCGTAATTTACATGGTTTCAGATTTCGTTGGCTTACTGGTTTTTACGGTTTCAGATTTTGTTTTATATAATTTCAATTTTTTTTTTCATATTTTGTTCTTATTAATTATGGTTGTTTAGTCATTTATTTTCTCAAATTTTTTTTGGTTGGTTGTTTTTTTGGTTTCTCTGTTTTCACTTACTTTTTTATTTTTATTTTTTCCATTTTTTTTTTGTTTTTTTAGATCTAGAAAGTTACACCTTGGTAGTTTCAGATCTGCTTGTTTTTTTTGTGTTCTTTTACATTTACACACGTTTTTCTTTAAATTTACACTTTTCCTTCCTCACATTTACACTTTTTTTTTGTTTTTTTTCCAGATCTATACACTGTGGTTTTTATACATTTACACATTTACTGGAGCATATCATAAATGAGTTAAGCTTAGAAATGTATTTGCAGTAAACAAGCCATAAACTTTATGGAAAAATCAGATTAAAGTAGGTTCCTTTTTGGTGAAAACTTTGAACAACTCTCAATAAAAGATGCAACAATAACAGGCTCACAATGAACGAGAATTGATGGTGACATTCACAAGAGTAAAAATGAAAAGACTAAGGTAAATTGCTGCCAACACAGGTCAGCTAAGGATTCAGTCCCACACAGGTAACTGGTCCTTGTACTCCACACAGGAAATAAGCTGCTGAAATGCAGGTTCTTCTTTTATCAAAAGCTGCCCTCATTCCAGGGATGGTTACAGAATTTATAGTCCTCAAATGGCAAGTGTTTGTAGGGTTTTAGAACAGAAAAGAACAAACGGAATTAAGACAGTACAGCTAGGAATGCAATGACTCATGAAATGGACAAAATAACAGCTACAATAGTACTCCTCCTCATGTGCTCCTGTTGGGTGATTTTTGTGTTGATGTGGACGTCAGCAGCAGGAAGGTTCCTAGGCAAGGTTGTAGTGGCCACCTCCCTTAGGCTAGATGGACCATGGTCAGGCCCCATGGTGTTAGACCTTGACCATTAAATTGCACCCATTCCCTTTGCGCAGGTGTATGTGCCTGGTTGTTTAGGATAGTGTCTGTGGTGGGATTCGAACCCAGAGCTCCTGCTCCAATCCCCTCTCCTTGAAAGTGTGCTTCATCTGTTGGACCTTCTCCATGAACCTCATCTTCATAGTAGGGAGATAGATCCCCAATGTTGAATGTTCCTTCTACCACATCACTCCCAGGCAGGAGGAGCTTATAAGCATTATCTCTCAGTTTCTGACTGATCTCAAAGGGTCATTCTGCCCTAGGCATGAGTTTGTTTTTCCTCTTGGCTGGAAATCTTTCCTTCCTCAGATGGAGCCATACTAGGTCACCAACCTGAAAGGGTTTTCTTGGTCTGGCTTGCAGTGCTCTCTTCTGATATCTTTCATTTGTTTTTTGAATCTTCTGTTGTACTAGTTTGTGGAGCTTGGTGATGGATTCTACCCTAGCTTGGCCATCAAAATTATACTCTTCAGTGGGTAACTTGGCCAGATCAAGGGGCATGTGTGGGTTCATACCATAGACTACTTCAAATGGGGACAGTCCAGTTGCTGCAGCAGGAGCCCTGTTGTAAGCAAACTCAGCTTGAGCCAGCTTTAGGTCCCACTCTTTCAGAGATTTGCTCACAATGCTTCTGAGGATCTGAGTTAAGGTTTTGTTGGTGACTTCAGTCTGCCCATCTGTCTGGGGGTGGTAGGCTGTGCTGAAAAGTAGCTTGGTTTTGAGCATCTTCCAGAGTGCCTTCCAAAAGTAGCTTAGGAATTTCATATCCCTGTCAGAGACCATGGATCTAGGAACACCATGTAGCCTTACAATATCCCTGAAGTATAAGTCAGCCACACTCATGGCATTCTCTGTGTTTTTGCAAGGTACAAAGTGTGCCATCTTGCTAAACCTGTCTACCACCACCATGATGGAATCCTTACTTCTCTGTGTCCTAGGCAAGGCCATAATGAAGTCAAGGCTCACATCATCCCACGGTTTACTAGGAATAGGTAGGGGCATGTATGGACCAGGCCTGAATTGACTCTTGGACCTTTGGCAATGGCCACACCATTGAATAATGGCTTGTACATCAGTTAGCATCTTTGGCCAGTAAAACTGATCTTGCAGGATTTCAAGAGTTTTGTTAATTCCAAAGTGTCCAGCTAATCCATTAGAGTGGACCTCCCTGATGAGGAGATCCCTTGTTGAGCTCCCTGGAATGCACAACCTGTTTCCTTTGAACAAGAAGCCCTGTTGCAATATTAGTTTACTGGGTTTGCCTTCCTTGCAGTTGTGGTAGTCTACTGAGAAATCAGGATCCCCAGCATACTGTTCTTTGATCATTTCAAAACCAAGGACTCTCCCTTCCAGCAGGGCCAACACATGGTGTCTTCTAGAAAGGGCATCTGCTACAATGTTGTGTTTGCCCTCCTTGTAGCTGCTGGTGAAAGAGAAAGCCTGTAAAAACTCCACCCATTTGGCATGCCTATGGTTCAACTTATGTTGGCCATTGATGAATTTGAGGGCTTCATGGTCAGAGTGTAGGACAAAGGGTTTGGGTTTCAAGTAATGTCCCCAGTGAGTTAGAGCCCTAATCATGGCATAGAATTCTTTGTCATAAGTTGAGTAGCCCAATTTGGCCCCATTGAGCTTCTCACTGAAGAATGCCACAGGTTTCTTCTCTTGGGTTAGTACTGCTCCTATGCCTACCCCACTTGCATCACACTCAACCTCAAACAGTTTCTCAAAATCAGGTAATGCCAGGATGGGTGCTTTGAACAAATCTTTTCCTTGATGGTTTCAAAGGCAGCTGTCTTTGTGGGGTCCATTCAAAATCTCCTTCTTGAGGCACTCGAAGAATGGGAGCAGCCAGGGTGCTGAAATTTTTTATGAACCTCCTATAGAATGAGGCTAAACCATGAAAACCCCTGGCCTCAGTAATATTGGTTGGGACAAGCCAGGATCTGATGGCCTCCACCTTCTCTTGGTCCACTGAGATACCCTGGCCAGAGACAATATATCCCAGGAATGACACTTCAGGGACCATGAATGAGCATTTTTCTAATTTCCCAAAGAGCTTGTGCTTCCCGAGAGTTAAGAACACGCCTCGGGTGCTTCAAGTGTTCAGATAGTCTTTGCTGTACACTAGTATGTCATCAAAGTATACAACTGCAGACACCCCAATAAAAGGCCTCAACACCTCAGTCATGAGCCTCATGAAGGTGCTAGGTGCGTTGGATAACCCAAATGGCATGACAAGCCACTCATAAAGTCCCAGTTTGGTTTTAAAGGCTGTTTTCCACTCATCACCCTCTTTAATTCGACCGATGGTATCCCCTGTCTTAGATCAATTTTGGAGAAGGTCTTTGCTCCACTTAGTTCATCTAATAGGTCATCAAGTCTGGGAATTGGGAACCTGTACTTGATGGTGATGTTGTTTAGTGCTCTGCTATCTATACACATCCTCCAAGTGCCATCTTTTTTTGGGACCAACAGAGCTGGTACTGCACATGGGCTTAGGGATTCCCTGACATAACCTTTACTCATAAGGTCAGCTATTTGCTCTTGCAGTTCCTTAGCAGTACCAGGGTCACACCTATAAGCAGGTTTGTTAGGCAAAGTTGCTCCTGGGAGGAGGTCAATTTGGTGTTCAATCCCTCTCAGAGGGGGTAATCCAGGGGGAAGTTCAGTGGGGAAGACATCTTTGAACTCTTCCAGAATCCTTTTGAGAGGTTCAGGTTGGGGAACACAAGAATGCACCTTGATTTCTTTGGGAATGACAGCAAAAATGAGGGTTCCCTGGTTGAGCTCTTGTAGTACCTCATACTCCCTGAGTAGTAAGGTTCCATTAATCTGATTTGTGGGAGCTTTCTCACTAGATTTGGGGGGTGTAGCCAGGGCCAAAGGTGTGAGGGTGATCCTTTGCCCATCTTTGGTGAAGGAGTAGGTGTTGTTCCTCCCATGGTGTACAATGCTCCTGTCAAATTCCCAAGGCCTCCCTAATAGGATGTGGCAGGCATCCATGGGAATGATATCACACATAACCTCATCAGTATAGGCTTGCCCAATAGAGAAGGAGATGAGGGCCTGCTTGTTCACAGCAATCTCAGAACCTTGACTAAGCCACCTGATCTTATAAGGGTGCTGATGTTCCCTGGTGGGAAGCTTGAGCTTCTCTATCAATGTAGTGGAGGCTACATTAGCACAACTGCCTCCATCTATGATTAGGTGACAAACCCTACCTTGTATAGTGCACCTGGATTGGAAGATCTGTTGCCTCTGACTTTCTTCTAGGCTTTGAGTGTGCATAACCCTTCTGAGTACCATCTTGGACCTTCATCGGGGGCCGATTACCTCTCTATCGATTGTCCCCGACTTCTTCTTCTGTGGACTCCTTAAAGGGGCCTTCCACTTCAATATCCCCATCCTCTTCCATAAGTTGGATTTCCATTGCAGTGAGGGTTCTTTTGGTGGGACATTCTCTCTTGAAATGTCCATAACCCCGACATTGGTAACACCTTCTCTTGGTCACCGGAGGAGACCTACGATCTTTAGTCTTCCCCTTTTCTTCTTTAGGAGGCATATTAAACTTGACAGGGGTGTAAAGCTTGGAACTTTGGGGTTTGTATTGTGTTTTTGGTGCAGTGGCCTTTTCTTTTCCTTGTTTTTCCAACTTTTGGGACACCCTGACTACTTCATCAAAGGACCATAGGGGTTGTAGTTTAACCTTGGCAGCAATTTTTGGGTCTAACCCCTCTATGAACCTAGCCATTTTCTGTTCTGGTTTCTCTTGTAACTCACACTGTAGGGTTAGGTTTTCAAATTCCCCGAGATAGGCTTCTACGAGTCATCCCCTTGCCTTAGGTGAGTAAGTTTCGAAACAAGTCTTGGGTGTAGTCGTAGTAATAAACTTAGTTTTCATTTTTTTTTTGAGTTTATCCCAGGATTTGATAGGTTCTTCCCCCCCCCCCCCCCCTAATCTCTGGTTTTTCATGCCTTCATACCAGAGTGAAGCATAGCCCTTTAGTTTTAGGATAGCTACCTTAAACTTCTTTGAATCATTGTATCCTTTGAACTCAAAGATTCTTTCCATGGACCTAAGCCATTCTAGGAAGTCATCTGGGTTCAGACTACCATTAAACTCAGGGAAATCTATTTTAATGGAGTTGTCATGTTTACCTGATCTAGGCCTTCCTGGTATTGCTTCATCGTAGTCGAGTTTTCTTACGTGGCTCGATCCCGAACCAGCCTGTTGACATCAGTTGATATGATTTCCATACTACCAGCTAATCTCCTGACAGTATCTTCTAGGAGGTTTAATCTCTCATTATCCATTTGTGCTTGCTTTTTTTTTTGAGTTTTTTTTTTAGGGGTTGAAAAAAAAGGCGGTGTAGTTATAGGTAGTTTTAGCCTTGGCTCTGATAACCAATTTGGAGCATATCATAAATGAGTTAAGCTTAGAAATGTATTTGCAGTAAACAAGCCATAAACTTTATGGAAAAATCAGATTAAAGTAGGTTCCTTTTTGGTGAAAACTTTGAACAACTCTCAATAAAAGATGCAACAATAACAGGCTCACAATGAACGAAAATTGATGGTGACATTCACAAGAGTAAAAATGAAAAGACTAAGGTAAATTGCTGCCAACACAGGTCAGCTAAGGATTCAGTCCCACACAGGTAACTGGTCCTTGTACTCCACACAGGAAATAAGCTGCTGAAATGCAGGTTCTTCTTTTATCAAAAGCTGCCCTCATTCCAGGGATGGTTACAGAATTTATAGTCCTCAAATGGCAAGTGTTTGTAGGGTTTTAGAACAGAAAAGAACAAACGGAATTAAGACAGTACAGCTAGGAATGCAATGACTCATGAAATGGACAAAATAACAGCTACAATAGTACTCCTCCTCATGTGCTCCTGTTGGGTGATTTTTGTGTTGATGTGGACGTCAGCAGCAGGAAGGTTCCTAGGCAAGGTTTAAAGCTGCGGGGTTATGAGATTTGGGAAGAAAGGCAAGCTAAGCCAGAAGTTTATAGGGCCTTATGAGATCTTAGAGCGAGTTGGGGAAGTTGCTTATCGTCTGGCTTTACCAGCTGCGTTAGAGAGAGTACATAATGTGTTTCATGTATCGCAGCTGCGGAAGTATGTGAGCGACCCTTCACATGTGTTAGAGGCCGAGAACTTAGAGCTTGATGAGTCTTTATCATATCTTGAGGTACCTAAGCAGATCCTAGACCGAAAGGTTAGAAAGACTAGGGGTGGTGAGACTGTTTTGCTCAAGATCCTTTGGTCTAACCACGAGACCGAGGAAGCTACATGGGAGGCAGAGGATATCATGAAAGAGCGTTACCCCTTCCTTTTTGATCAGGTATGTATGGTTACGGGGACGTAACCTTGTTTCTTTTAGGGGGGTAGGAGATGATCGCGAGCAGTTTCTAAGAGCTTTATACACCTTTTTATATGTTGCGTCGGTAGGTTGTCGGGATGAGTTGGATAAGTAGCGTGTTTTATATTGAGTTTTGTTTTGGTTGTTGAGTCGGGAATGTTTTGGAGTACCTTTGTTTTAGTAGTGGTTTGAACTTCGGGGACGAAGTTCCTTTTAAGGAGGGAAGACTGTAATACTCCGTATTTATATGTCTTAGGGTACTCTATCGAGTAGCCCTTACTCTGTCGAGTATGGGCAAGTTGCGGAATAAAATAGTTTCTGACCTGTTGGGTACTCGATCGAGTAGCTGGGGCACTCGATCGAGTGTCCGGTTTTACGGGGGAGTTTTCTCGGGTTTTGTTAATTACGCGATTAAGGTATTTAAACATATTCGTAATTGTTTTAAATCACTTTTTACAAAACCTAAAACTTGTTTAAGAGAGAAAGCAACTAGTTCTTCTTCCTAATCGCGTTCTTGACAATTCCCGGAGTTCAGACGGTCAGTTCGTATCGTAGTTCGTGTCGTTGGATTCCTTGCATCGAGGGTAAGCTTTTAATATAATTTCTATAATGTTTTGTTAAGATTGATGAAACCCTAATTTAGGAATTGGGGGTTTTTATGAGTAGTATTTGAATGGTAGCATCTATGTGTTGTATGGTAGGAGGAGAATTCGTAGAGGAGCCGTTTTGATACAAATTTGTAGATACCGTCTGCGTGTTGTGCTTTCCGGTAGGATTTCCTACTCGCATTAGTCCCATAACGGGATATTGGTGATGTCTTTGTAGTTAGTTGTTTGATATGATGATTGTGATTGTGATTGTGATTGTGGTTGTGTTTGTTGATGGTTCTCGAGATGCGTTCTCGGTTGAGTGGGGTCACTTGCGGGAGTGATCTCACGCCCTAGTTTCGCCCTTCGTGGAACCCGCCACGAAAGGGGATGTGCACATTAATGGACGGGGTTATCGCTCGTACGATGAGCGGGGCTTAGGTGGGAACGGCTGCGGTCCCCATCGCGGGCTGGTCCAAAGTGGACGATCGATGCTCGAGGTGATGGGAGTTGGTGGTGTGTGTGTATGTGTGTGTGACAGATTCAAATTGTCTGTTTGTCTTATTATTGTTATTTATATTGATTGTGTGATTAGTACCGACCCGGTGTTGTTTTGTAAAACCTGCGGTGATCCATTCGGGGATGGTGAGCAGATATTGAACAGGTATAGAGATGAGTACTGGGATAGCTGGGATGGCCACGACATGACGATAGAGTCTTCCGCTGTAGTTTAGCATTTATTTACATTTCAGTTGAGAACAAATAGTTTGGAATAGTGTATTGTACTTTGGTTTGGTTTTGAGGATTGTATTTATCATTAAACTATTTATAATAAAGATTGTTTCCGTTTTGTCTATTTGATTATCATACCTCGGGCGACCGAGATGGTGATGTCTTCATACCTGAGTGGTCCTGGTAAGGCACTCAGAGTATGGGGGTGTCACAGCCCATGTCGTGCTTTGGTAATCCAAGGTTCCGTGGGAGAAGTGTCGCCGCCTCAAACATCACAACGCACAGGTGCGAGCGGCACGGGTGGCCCATGTCCACAATGGGGTGCCTAAGGATATAGTGTCAGATAGGGATACGAGGTTCATATCACGGTTTTGGAGAGAGTTGCAGGAGTTGATGGGAACTACTTTGAAGATGAGTACCAGTTTTCATCCTGCGATAGATGAACAGATAGAGAGGACCATTAAGACTTTGGAGGATATGCTGCGAGGTTCTGTGATGGAGTTTGGTGGTAGCTGGGAGGATAGGTTGGATCTGATTTAGTTTTCTTATAACAACAGCTATCACACGAGTATTGGGATGACACCGTTTGAGGCTTTGTATGGGAGGAGGTGTAGGAGTCCGATTTGCTGGGATGATTGAGCTGTGGCAGTGGTCTTAAAACCACAGATGGTACAGGAGATGATAGAACAGGTTAAGCTGATCAGGCAAAAGATGAAAGTGGCCCAGGATCGACAAAAGAGTTATGCAGACTTACATCGCCGTGACATAGAGTTTCAGGTTGGGGACAAGGTTCTGTTGAAAGTGTCTCCTATGCGTGGGGTTATGAGGTTTGGTAAGAAAGGGAAGCTGAGCCAGAAGTTTCTCGGACCATATGAGATTTTGGATCGTGTGGGTGAGGTTGCTTATAGGTTAGCGTTACCAGCGGCTTTGGGTTGGGTGCATAATGGGTTCCATGTGTCTCAGTTACGGAAGTATGTGAGCGATCCTTCTCATGTGTTAGAGGTGGAGAACATAGAGTTGGATGAGTCCTTATCTTATCTTGGGGTGCCAAAACAGATTCTTGATCGCAAGGTTCGGAAAACTAGGAATGGGGAAACAGTGTTGCTTAAGGTTCTATGGTCTAATCATGAGGTTGAGGAAGCTACTTGGGAGGCGGAAGAGGCTATGAGGGAGCGATATCCGTCTCTTTTTGATCAGGTATGTGTGGTTACGGAGACGTAACCATGTTTCTTTTAGGGGGGTAGGAGGTGATCGCATAAGGTTTGGGTATGGTTTATGTTGGTTTTGCATAGTTAGTAGTTGTTTCGAGTCGGTTTGAGTTTTGGTTGGGGGTTTTGTTTTGAGTTTTAGTTGCATTGTTGTGTCGTGTGTTTGGGTTGAACTTCGGGGACGAAATTCTTTTTAAGGAGGGAAGACTGTAATACTACGGTTTTCTATGTCTATGGATACTCTATCGAGTGGGGCTTACTCTATCGAGTAAGTCTGTTTTTATACGGAATAGTAGGATACCTGATGGGTACTCGATCGAGTATGTCTGACACTCGATCGAGTAAGGGGCACTCGATCGAGTAAGTCACTTACTCGATCGAGTAAGTTGGTAATACATGCTGTTTTAGCCGGGTTTTGTTAGTAACGCGTGTTTAATATTTAAGGGTTCCGTCATTCTTCTTAATCACTTTTCACTTTCTAAAACCTGTCAAAGAGAGAAAAAGAGTTATGTTGCATTGTTCTTCGTGTTGTTAACAAATCCAAAGGGCTAAGATCGTCGGATTGTCTTGTTCTTTACGCCGTTGAGTTCGTCGTGTCAAAGGTAAGATTCTTGTATAATCTTTATACTATTTCATTGAGTTTGTTTAAAACCCTAATTGAGTAGAATTGGGGGTTTTGGGAGGATTATATTGATTAGGTAATAATTGTATGAATATGTGAATATAGGAGGAGGTTTCGTAGAGGAGCATTACTGATTAGCTGCTGTGACGGTCTTGTGGTTGCTTGTTTCAGGTAGGGTTTCCCTACTCAGTATTGATTACGTAATGTTGTTGATGGTTGATAATTGTTGTGATTCATATCGTATTGAAATTGGTAAATGGTAATTGTTGTGGTATAATGTGGTTGGTTGTATAATTGTTTGTGGTTCGCGAGGTGCACCCTCGGCTGAGTGGAGTCACTTGCGAGAGTGGCTTCACGCCCTTGATTCGCCCTTTGTGGAACTCGCCACAGAAGGGGATGTGCACATTTAGGAACATGGGTTATCGCTCGGACGAGATAAGCGGGGCTTAGGTGGGAACGGCTGCGGTCCCCCACTGGCGGTGTGGAATACTCGTTGCGGCGGTATTCTGGCAGGACTCGTTGCGGCGGTGTGTGGAGTTTTGTTGGAGGATTGGATGATTGTGTATTGTTTCTGTTGTATTGTTTTATGTAATCAGTACTGACCCCGTTTAACTGTTTTGAAAACTGTGGTGATCCATTCGGGGATGGTGAGCAGTTATTGAGCAGGTATGAGATGATGCGCATGGGATAGCTGGGTCGAGTTGCCACGATATGTCTAGAAGTCTTTCGTGGTGTCTTAAACATTTAATTATTTCATTTGAGTTAGTTTTTTGGAACAGTTGTAATTCTCTTTGACAGTTTTGGTTTTTGGACTTGTATCGCTTAAATTATATTTAATAAAGTACGTTTCGTTATTGTCTATTTGATATACATTGCCTCGGGTAACCGAGATGGTAGCACTCCCATACCTCAAGTGGTCCTGGTAAGGCACTTGGAGTATGGGGGTGTTACTGTAACACCCCCATACCCCAAGTGCCTTACCAGGACCACTTAGAGCATGGAAGTGCTACCATCTCGGTTACCCGAGGCAATGTATATCAAATAGACAATAAAGAAACGTACTTTAATAAACGAGTTTAAAGTGATACAAGTCCAAATCCCAAAACTGATAAAGTAAATACAATTGTTTCTCAAAACTGTCAAACCAACTGAAATAATATTAAAAAATGTTTATGACACAGCGGAAGACTTCTAAACAGCTCGTGGCGACTCAACCCAGCTATCCCATGCGCATCAACTCATACCTGCTCAATAACTGCTCACCATCCCCGAATGGATCACCACAGTTTTCAAAACATTTAAACCGGGGTCAGTACTGATTACACAAACAATACAACAAAAGCAATACAACAATCCAATCCAACCAAACCAATCTCCATCATATCACCTCATATCACCACATATATGACTACACACTAAAGTGCGTAGTCCTGCCAGAATACTCATCGCAACAAGTATTCCACACCGCCAGTGGGGGACCGCAACCGTTCCCACCTAAGCCCCGCTCATCTCATACGAGCGATAAACCTAAGTTCCTAAATGTGCACACCCCCCCCCCCGCGGCGGGTTCCACAGAGGGCGAATCAAGGGCGTGAAGCCACTCCCGCAAGTGACTTCACTCAGCCGAGGACGAACCTCGCAAACCACAGACAATTATACAACAACCACATTATACAACCAACAATCACCAATTCCAAATCCGATATGATATAAATCACAACGATCAATCATCAACAATGCCATGTAAACAATACTGAGTAGGGAAACCCTACCTGGAATAGCAACCACAAGACTGTCACAGCAGATAATCAATAATGTTCCTCTATGAATCCTCCTCCTATAACATATATTCACATAATTATCACCTAATCAATATAACACACCCAAAACCCCCAAATCTACCCAAGTAGGGTTTTAACCAAACTCAATGAAACATAATAAAAATTATACAAGAATCTTACCCTTGACACGACGATCTCAACGGCGTAAAGAACAAGACAATCCGACGATCCTAGCCTTGGGATTTGTTAACAACGCGAAGAATGAGAACTACGTAACTTCCTTTCTTTTGAAAATTTTTAGAAAAGTGAAAAAGTGATTAAAGAGAATGACGGAAACCCTTTTATATTAATCACGCGTTATTAACAAAACCCGACTAAAATAACCCGTAAGACTCACTTACTCGATCGAGTAAGTCACTTACTCGATCGAGTAACTCACTTACTCGATCGAGTGCCCCTTACTCGATCGAGTGTCACACGTACTCGATCGAGTAACCAACAGGCAGATTACTATTTTGCGTAAAAACATACTTACTCGACAGAGTGAGCCCCACTCGATAGATTACCCATAGACATAGAAAACCGTACTATTACAGTTACAGTCGGGTTTGGAGGTAGATGATGAAGTTGGTGGTCTGGTTGGGAGATAGACGATGAAGATGGTCATGTGTTTGGGTGTAGGACGATGAATGTTGACGTTTGGGTGCCATAGATGTCGCTTCTCCTCGTCTAATATATATAGGCTTGGATCCAACGTCTTACCTGGACTCGGACATTGAAATTCAACGTCTTGGTCATGGTCGGACTTTGAAATTCAACGTCCGTCCATGGTTCGGACTTTTAATTTCGTTTTGACCGTTAATTTTGTATTTAAATGGGTTTTATTTTTGCCTTTCTATTCAATTTTACACGATTCATATTCATTTCATACTACGCAATGTGTGATTCAAACGTTAAAAAAAATTACAATTCGATGATACGTCGGTCGCAATTGATTTCGATGGTTCGTCGTTCGCCATGGAATGTTGTATGCAATAATTGTATTGTTTTTTTTTTTAATTATTTTGTTATATGGGAGAATTTGGGAGAGAATTGGGTAGAGAGTTAAAGTGTCAAGTGTATGTTTGTCTTTTTTTTTAAAAAAAAAACGTGAACGATTTTTTACAAAACGTCGACGACCTTTTACAACCCCCTTAATAATGTTAATAAATTAGAATTATTACTTGCTTGACATGGGAATTAGCGTCCATAGTTGAGTAATTTGACGAATTTGATTAATTTTGTGAGGAAGAGAATTAGAATTAGAGAGTCTTTGTTTATCTTGGTTTTTGGGGGGAAGGGAGGTATGAAAAATTAATGATAAAAAGTCCATGAAAGAGTAATTCTTATCCATGAAAGAGGAACTACAATTAAATATAAGTTCCAAAAGAACATGACCTAAATCTTAATCCGTATAATGTCAAGTTCCAAAAAAACAGGACCTAAATCTTAATCCGTTTAATTTCATTCCATATTAATGACAAAAAATTGAATCAAATTTAGTAAAGAAGCAACATTTATTACATTCCTAAATCAAGAGAGATTCATCCTTGAACAAAATGACCAAAAACAATTAACTCAAAATCCCAACAAAAACAACTCACACGTTACTACTACACAAACATCATAAAACTAATAAATAAAATTCCAATCTTTGATCAAAAACCTAATCATTCACATAAACTTAATTACTCTAAAATAAAGTAATTCATTTAAAAAATTATGGGAACAAGAAGAAATGAAACAAAATTATCATTATCATTGAAGAAGATAGGAAAATGGGTACGAAACAGAAAAATGAAAGAAAAAGTAATAATGGGTGCAATTTCAGGAGTTATGTTGTTTATATTTTTGATGTTTTACGTAGAAGATTATTTCTACTTTTTTCTACCTAGTCGTTTTGCACATGCTGCTGGTCTCTTGGTCCTGCTTTATAAACTCCACCGTTCTAAAACTTGTGCTGGTATTTGCTTTTTTCTCTTCATTTTGTTTTTCAGTTTCAGCTTATACATGTTTGAATACTCCGTATTTGTTTGATAAGGAAACTAGATTGATGTCTAAGGTATGCTCGACTTTTCATTTTTTTCATATAACCGAGAAAATTTAAATGCATTGACTTTTAAACGACCGAGTTAGAAACGAGTGACTAACAGAGGTCGTAAAATCAGGGACTTTCTTATATAGTCTCACAAATTATACATTTACTATACATTGCTGAATTTGATTGACAAGTATTTGACTGTTGAAATGGTTAGGGATACGAACTAATCAGCATTGGAATCATTTAGAAAGAGGAATATTTTCAAAGTAATTCATGGTAGATGGCAATACTGAAAAATCTTACTCTGGACTCCGTAGTACCCAACCCGATCAAATCAGATTTACCTTGACTTGATTCATAATCGTGTTTGATCAACGTTAATAGTCTGAACCTGATAAGTTAGAAATTACTCCGTATATTAATTTGAATTTTCTTTAGATAATGTCGTTTTATAGTAAACAAATATTCAAAATTTATTTAAAATTAATTAATTATCAAAAATGGGTTCAAAAAGCGGATTTTCGGTTAAAAAAAAAACTGAATTCCTTCAAAACATTGTACTAAAGTGGACAAATACTTCTAGACCCGTCAAACGAGTCATTCGGTTTAGTTTCGGATCGGGTTAAATCGGTTCGATTTAAATCGGGTTGACCCTAGTTTTGGTTTCAGTTCAATTTCAATCGGGTTCATTTCAGTTAGCCACTCTAATGGGGCTATTTTGAGTCGGCTACGGTTCACGTTAGGTCAATTTCAGTTCAGTTATGGTTCGGGTCATAATTTTCTTGAGTTAACGCTAAAAAACTAGCATAAATGTATGTTATCCTTTTCAATTTGAAAGTAATAATTCAAATTCCATTAATATTGAATCAATGAAAAAACACATAAAATATGAGCTTTTAATTATATAAACTAAATACTTTTAGTCCAGGCCGATCGGGTTGGTTCTTGGAAGAGTATAACACTTGAATATGTAACGTACTATGTTTGACACCCATATCCGAGTCTTAGCCTAGTTATACGAAAGGGAGGGGACGGACCGATGGAATGCTCATGGTAGGGGTGGGGGCAATTCACGTGGCGGGGAGGTGATCGGCGTGTGTTTAACACTCCTATTGACTTTACCAGATAAACTTGCTGACACTTGTTTTCACGTTAATGGACTATCTACCTCTCTTCCGCAAAGGCGCAAATCATAGGAAAATAACATTTGTTTTGTTTTGAGGTTGAAATTTAAATTGAATTCACTTTGATTAGCTTATTTTAAGGATAGAAATTGAGATTACCATTCCTTACACTATAATAAGCTCACTGTAAACATTACATATGTAGCAAATGGCATGTCTAGCTAACCTCCATTTGAATATGGATTCCGTTGACAGGCCTCTCCCTGAAAAGTCAGGAGCTCACAGCAATCCAACTTGTAGTCAGACTCGTATGCTCCGTTGTATTCCAGAGGGATATCCATATTTACCTCGATTTAGTGACCCTTTGCGCTACGCTTTGGGTGATTTACGTGATGCGAATCAAGTTGAAATCAACTTACATGAAAGACCTAGACAGCATGCCCCTCTATTATGTGGTAATTGTTTCCCTTCCATCATATTGTTATTCTACATGGTACCATCTCTTTTTAATCACCTAAAAACAAAACCCGAAAAAGGTACAAAAATTGATGACTCAATGTGTATGCATTAGCTTTGATGGTTTATGGTACACTATTGTTTACAGTTAGTGCCGTGTGCTATTGCTTCAATTCTAGCCCATCCAAGAGGACATTTTAGTCTGTTGATACGGTTTTTGTGGCCGTTCAGTATGGCTGTCGAAGCCATTTCTGTGCTCCCTCAGCTTCGTTTGATGCAGAATGCTAAGGTAACAAACACTCCCTCAGACCCTCTTATATATGTAAATTCCCTCAGAAGCTTTTTAACGGATTTTGTAGTCGCGTGTGAAAATTTGAATGAACATTGACAAAATGAAGTGTTAACATGTTGTTCATGCAGATGGTTGAGCCTTTTACAGGGCATTATGTATTTGCGTTAGGCGTTTCAAGATTCTTCCAATGCGCTTACTGGATAATTCAGGTAATAAAAGATAACCTGTTGTCGTTGTAACAATAGTCGGTCTCACTCGTTTACTTACGATCTAGTTGCTTTTGTTGTTGATGCTAATGCTCATCCGCCTTAAGGCCTTAGTACTGTAATATTTGAACTTGGAACAGATAATCGACTCAAGGGGACAATACTTGATGCTAATAGGATCCGGACATTTTTGGATATTGTTAGCTCTCACCAGCGAGGTGGTTCAGACTTTTATCTTGGCTGACTTCTGCTATTATTACATCAAAAGGTACGCCTTTAAACTCCGAACTTTAGCTGACCAATCGTTCTAAAAGTACTATCGCCTCAGCTAAATGTAGCCAATATCAGCTAAAATGTGTTGTTGCAGTAAACTTTGAAACCTTAAAGCAACCGATATTCAAAACCATTGGATAGGGTTGGACATTGAATAAGCAAATAGTATCGCCTCAAGCGCAAGTAACATGTGACGGTCTCTTAAGAATTGAACCTGACCAGTTTTCACAAATTAAGCATAAATCATAATTCTGGGTTCGTTTAAGCTTACTGTCGATTAAGACGAGTATGTACTAACTCTACTAAGGTGATTTTTCGGGTGATTACAGTGTTATGGCCGGGCAGCTCTTAACGAGACTACCTTCTCTGGTTTGACGGGAAAAAAACAGCTCCAAAAATGTGTAAGACACCTACATTCTTAAGGCAAAGAGGAGCGTGTATTCGCGCTCGCCCCCGTAATTGTGACGGGAATTGTTGTATGTTATTGATGAGCTTTGGATTAAGAATGTGTCCTGTTCTTTCTTGTTTGAGGAACTACATTTTCCTTAGCTTTCCATTATGTAATCTAAATCAATAGCTCTTGGTTATAACTACATTTTTCATTGTCAAGCGGGAGCGAGCGCTACTCGTAGTTTCCCTAAATCCGCCATTGTCCCTACCTGTTAAGACGTGGATCATCCACACACTAGGATATTTTTTCTTTAGAATGATTGATCGATTCAAAATGGTGTTATTGACTATCCCGTTGATTGTCACTCACGTCTCAACCAGTGGGGGTTTTTAAGATTGTAATGATGGTGTTCGAATTTTGACATAAATTTTTTCACGATAAAAGTGTGTAACCATTAGAATTTCATCTCAACAAAAACAATTTTAAATGTTTATTAAACCAAAAAAAAAGGTTAAAAAGTGATAAAATATCAATTTTACCTCTTAAATCTAAAATAATGTGACCATTTTTATTTTATTTTATTTTATTTTATTTTTAGTAATGGAGTTGGGTGGTAATTTGTTATCAATGGATAATATTAGATGTTCGCCCTTTTCTTTACTAAATTTAAAAAGAAGACGGTAATTTTGAAATAAATTTAGAAGGCGGAGGAGATAATAAAAATTGAAATGAATTTGAGTATTTTTTGTACGGTGAAATACCAAAAAAACAACTCAACTTTTCACAAAAGGATCTATATGAAAATAAAAAAGGAAATTGAAAAGATATGTTTAAGAAAACATTAAAAAAAATGTGAAAAGAAAATGTAAAAAGAGGAAAATGGACACAAAATACTGGACCTAGAATTGTAACCATGACCATTAGGGTGAAAAACTTCTTTTTTACCACTACACTACCATACTTCTAATATTAACATCTTGTCATAAGTTTTTCAAGGGGGTCGCATGGACCCCATTGGAAACGTCAATTTTTTTTTTTTTGGCAGCTGTAAAAATATTGCAGCTTGGAGAGCACAAACCCGACTCCGAGAGTCGGATTTTATTATTACATTATTCGGATAGGAAATTGAACTATGGATGGGGGTGACAAACAAACTAGGTTTCTTGAGGAGATGATCGGACTATGCCAAATGTGCGAACATTTCTTTTCTCTTCTTTATTAACTGGGTTTCAGAGGAGTACTTCCAACGAGAAACACTTACGCCACGAAGACATATAAATCTATGGGAGAAAATCTGCTTGAAGAGTGATGTAGTTTTAATTACCTCGTAAGTGAACGAGAATCGTTGCATTAAGTGAGGGTCGAACCACAAGGAACACGACAGGCTCGAAATCTATTAGGCATGGACTCAGGCTAAGAATGCTCCACAAGATTTTGCTCTTGAAGAGGCTTGAATCTGGGTCTCCTGGGAATTTCACCCAAATTTTAACCACTAGACTCCACCCTTGCGGGCGTGAATCACAGGAACAAAATATAAACGCTGACATCATCAATACAACTAACTCGCGAATACATACAACCAGACTTCTGTTCCTTTATTCACGTACCTTCTTATTTATTCATTTCTAACTTAGTTCATTTCTCACCGTAATCATTCGGTAAACGACTCACAAGGTCGTGTAGACACCTCGTTTCTGCACCTCCCGCCAAACACCCAGTGATGATTGGGCCGCATGTTTAGCATATGTCACGATTTTATGACGTTTCGTAAATCGGTTAATAAAAGGTAACTCATAAACTTGTGTCTACCCGTTGATTGTCATCTAGGTGTCATTACGGTCGTTTTGGCTGTAATTAGAGTACATTTGGAGTTCGGGTCAAAAACCGTCTTCATTTCCTAAAACAGTCAAATCCTGAGTCAAAAAGCAATGTGCTTGTCTACCTAAGGTTAGGATGTCTTAAAATATTATAAGTATATCTCATTTTGTGTTCCATGTCACTTCATTAGGCTAAATTTAAAGTTTACATTATAAAATGTGCATTTCATTTAGCTAAAATAATAACCCGAACTTTAGGCCCGTTTTACGAGGTGGTAGCGACTTTTTTGGGTCTGGCCTATTTCAAAGAAACTTCTAGATCTTTCTCTTATATTTCCAACTCCACCGAAATCACTTTAATCCGAGTCTTGTAGAGAAAGTTATGCATAAAATACGACAGGCTGTCTAACGCGTTTTCTCACGCAGAAGAACCCTACCCGAGAAAGGACGCAGTAAGTACTGCGCCTCTTCCAAGGGACGCACCACCTGCTGCGCCTTTTCTCCAGGCTTTCTTTTTGTCCAAGTTTTCGTGTTTCAACTAAGTCGGTTGTTTCCGGATCTTTCTTTCCTATTCCTTCCCAAATTCTACCCTTACCATAATTCCTCCGTGTGTTTAATATAAATAGAGGCCTTTCCCTCACATATTTTTCACGCGAGTGTCCGCCCTTCATTCTCTTCTCCCTTTACATTCTAGACCTTGCTCTAAGATTTTGACGCCTACGTGCCTGATCAATCGACCACGTAAGCTCAGATCATTCTGAGTACCAGTCACGTTTGCATGACCGACCAATTTGACCATTACACAATCATTTAATCAATCTTTTAATTCCTTTTTCAAAAGCACTTTTCATATTTGCATAGATCGAGTCGAGTTACCACTAAAGGTCGATTTACTTAAATCTCGTGACGCTAACATGTAAGTCTGAGGGTGTAAATCCCATCTTTTTATTGTATTTTATTTTTGTACTCATTATTGTAAGATTCACGTCAAAAGTATGCTTAAAACCGACTGTTAAAACCCTTTTATCAAGCTGTTTTTACAAAATAACCGCAACCAGACGTCGAGAAGAAACGCAGCAACTGTTGCGCCTCTTCGAAGGGTCGCAACATCTGTTGCGCCTGTGGACATGGCCCACCTGCAAGCCCAGCCGATCTGTGGACATACAACGGTCTTTTGAAAGCCACGCTCGGCGGCGTAAAAATGCTTTCGACCGGATCGTTTTAGATCGGTCGGTTTCGTCTCGGCAAGGGTCTCGAAACGATTAGAGATGTTCAGAGTCGCCACCAAGCATTTGTGGGATGCCTGGAACCCGTTCGAAATCCACTTTATACCTCGGTCAAATCGAAGCACAAAGCAGCGTTTGACATAGGTACTAAAGATAAGGAAATCGTCTCTCTTTAGCATCCTATCTCTAGAATGACTCTCGTACGCCCTGGCTAAAGTCGTCCACTATCCAAAGTTTTTGATTAAGAGGTGAAGGTACGTAATGGGAAGCCCTTTAATCAGATACCCAATCCCGCCCGCGGCAGCGGCCTCTACTGATTGATCTTGGTTGGTTGAATGCAAAAGTTGATAAAACGGTTTAAATGCATGAATGCGCATCCAATAATTTAAACCTAACATGTGAGAGCTTTCTAAGTCGGTTGATTTAATCCAAGTATCAAGTATAAGATGTCGAGTTGGATTTATGGTTGATTTGCATGCAAGACGGGAATTAAACATCCATTTACCGTATTAGGTTTAGGGTGCATAACATGATCCATTTGTCTTGGTAAAGCGTTCTGCAAGTATGATTTTGAATAAGCAAATAGTCATCTGATTCGTCCTATATCCAGGCTAACCGGAGTAGGGATCGTCCTAGACTAATGCTGGAAAGGGAACAAGCCCTGTACAAGACGGCTACATAAGGCGCGAGCCAGCCGGCGGTACAAGGGGCCTCCCCCTGGTTTTGAAAATGAGAATTGAAAGGCCTGTTTGAGGCGCGGGTCAACCTACGGTTATATGCCGTGTTCTGACCATTTAGAAAACGTTATAAAACGTGTTGAAAATTGGGTATTTTAACCCGATTTGATTTGAAAGGGTCGTTTAGACCGCATTTGTTGATTTGAGGAACGAGATTCGAATAATCATCATTGTTTTGATGATATTCGGTGTCGGGTTCGACTTTGACAAACTCGACATGAATAGTTTTGAAAATTATTATGAACTAATTGTTTTAAGTCCATTTGAATGTAATTTGTTGATACTCATCATCGTACCCGGGTTAAAATCCGGCATGGTATGTAGAACCAAGGATGACTTTGTGTTGGTGACTAATATGCTTGTTTTGAAAATGTAAAGAAATGATGAAAGGCTTTAAAATACCTCCCAAAAACGAAATAAAAGGCTTTAAAATACCTTTAAATGTTATTAATCAAATATTATCACCGAAACACGGATTTAACCGTCATGGTATGAGGAAACAAGGGTGAAAAATGTTTTATGGTTAAAACAAATGAAATAAAATAAAAAAAGGTTTGAAAATATTTGAAATGGTAAAAACCGATTACAAATATGGAAATGAATTAAAGGGGAAGGACGAGAACAAACACGGTTGAGTTCTGACCTGGACACCCCATTTAGGCGCGGCAACCCGGCGAGCCAAGGAGCTTCTGTCTCGGGCCAAAAATCGGTTTTGGCTCGTTTATCCCATGTTTTGGTTCATGTTATGCAAGTTTTAGCATGTTGTAGTCATGAAACAAATAAAAACATGATAAAAGAAGGATTTTTACACCCTCATACTTACATGTTTGGTTACGGCGAGAAACGGGCGTAAGTGTAACAACTCGTTTGGTCGGAAAAGACTCGGTTTAAAACCGTTTTGGTAAGTAAAAAGAGTGTTTTAAGATTAGTGACGGTGTAATGGTCGAAGTGGTCGGTCAGGTGATTTAATGCACGATGATGGTACCAAACAATGTGTAAGGCTTGTATTTACGATCGGTAGGTCGTAAATACGCGTCGGGTTGTGACTTAAGAAGTCGAGTCGAGAATTTTAAGGGAGAAAAGAGGGGGCGGACACTCGCGTAACTCTCAAATGGGGGCATTTGAGGGGTATTTATAGGAAAATGAGTGGTTGTGTGAGTTTTGAGCGACGTGGCCACCTGGGCTGCTCAAAGAGGCGCGAGCCACGTCACGGGTCTTCGAGTTGTCTTGTCGCTTTCACACAAGAGCTGTAATATCCCAAGTTATTGAGAGTAAGGTTGTCCCACATCAGGGAATTGAGGAGGTTGTGATATGTTTATAAGGGATTCCACCCACCACTTAGTAACAAGGCCTTGTGCTTTTGGGCTTAAGTGAGGACAAGTAATGGGCCCAAAGGTACATATCCCATCTTATTGGGTTGTGTTACGACCGTGGTGGGTCGGGTTGTTATAAGAGCAATCATGATTTGTTCTATCCTAGGATTTGTAGTCATATGTTTGGTACTTGACCAAACATAAATCCGGGAAATCTTAGCATATAAGGTTTGAGAGTTTTGTTTTTGGTGGTTGACTCGGTTTGAATCGTTGTTGGAGTCGGGATTTGAATTTTGGAGTCGGTTTTTGGTCCGGTGTCGGTTTTGACTCTAGTTAGTGTCATTGCGACCCCGTCATCGTGCATTAAACACTCCAAGTATTTTTGAAATGTTTTATTTTCGAAATCGTTTTAAATTTTCCGACGTAAAGTTGTACACAAACTGTCAATCAAACGCCGCGATTCCAAAGCATGTTATAGTCCGATATTCATCGGGTGTTTGTTGGAGTCTCAGCAGATACTGGGTATCTACAGAGCCCCCACTTTCACTGAGGCTTAGACAGGGCGAAAGTCAAAGTAGAGCCCCCAGGTCAATCGAAGATTACAACCTGGAGACCCGAGCGACGTCAAGGCGGCTCGAAAGGATTCGGGCCAAGGACCTGCCGTCGGGAAGGGCGACGCCGAGGCGACTCGATGGTACGAGCCAAGGACCTGTCGTCGGGAACAGTTTAGAGTCTTTCAACTATCCGTGCGGGTCGTTTAAAGTCAGTTAGACTACGTATAAAGGCTCGCCAGCCACAAGAAGGAGTCATACCCGAGGCATCTTCGGATACGTCCTTACATGTTTGCGGATAAAGGGTTGCCAGCTGTGGTGCGTTGTAAGGCTCGCCAGCCATGGCGCGTAGTAAGGCTCACTAGTCATGGCACGTAGTAAGGCTCGCCAGTAGTAAGGCTCACCAGCCATGGTGCGTAATAAGGCTCGCCAGCCATGGCGCGTAGTAAGGCTCGCCAGCCATGGCGCGTAGTAAGGCTCGCCAGCCATAGTGCGTAGTAAGGCTCGCCAGTCGCGATCTGTTGTAAGGCTCGCCAGCCATGGCGCGTAGTAAGGCTCGCCAGTCATGGCGCGTAATAAGGCTCGCCAGCCATGGTGCGTAATAAGGCTCGCCAGCCAAGGGCGTATCTGAGGAGGGCTCGCCAACTGCGACGCGTTGCAAGGCTCGTCAGCCATGGCGCGTAGTAAGGCTCGCCAGCCATGGTGCGTAGTAAGGCTCGCCAGCCATGGTGCGTAGTAAGGCTCACCAGCCATGACGCGTAGTAAGGCTCGCCATGGCGCGTAGTAAGGCTCGCCATCCATGGCGCGTAGTAAGGCTCGCCAGCCATGGTGCTGAAGGGAAATATCCGTAAAATTCCCTTAATTTTAAGGATTATAACGTAAATATAACATGCGATTTTATGGTCATAAACGAAATACAATAGAAAACGATAAAGATTAAGAATCAACCTCGGGTCCTTTGATGTGCGGCGTAAAGAACAGAAATCAACAGAGATTTCCTCCTAATCGTTGCACCCAAGACCGTCTGAGACTATGCCCTTGTGCTAGAAATGCTCTCTAATTGACTTGCAATATCGAGAGAGCTATTGTGAGGTTATTCGATGTGAGATCTAGAAATTTCAGAGAAGAATGCTCCGAAACCCTAATTTCTGAGACAAATGAATTGCTTAGGTCAAAAGGAGAGAGGCTCTCTCCTTTTGTCTTGTTCGGCCAAACCGAGAGCCCAAGGGGAGGGAGTGGGCTTTCACTTCCTCCTTATTCTAACTCGTAGTTCAGCTCGAAATTACTAAAATGTATATGACGGGTTTTCAATTATGAATCGTCATCGGTTATCGGTTATTAACGTATCAACTAGTGACATGACTCAGTCGATATATTAATACATGTCCGACAAAGACAATATTGTATAATTAAATAAATTCAATATACATTAATTAAATATAAATCGTTTATATTTAATTTACTTAATTAATCATGCTTAATTCGCCTTAGCCATTATTATTTAATCCGTATTAAATAAAATATCTCAACATCACATTTGACTAATTATTAGTCAAATAACTCAGACTAACTGCTTAGTCAATTATTGGCATCAACATGACTGTATTTTCATACCGTCACATCTCTCAAACGTATCCTATAGGCGTGACTTTTAGGGACCAGTTGATCACCGCCATCTGTATGACAATAACGTCAAACTTATCTAGCAAGCCAACCGTTATTGATAAACGTGGACCAACTGATAATAATACAAAAGTATACCCTTTGATCCTTTTAGAGATTTGTAAGTCCTTGCACTAACTGTAAAGGACACCAGCCCCAACAAGCTCCCACTTGTCCGTACAAGTGTATGTGCAATGACGTTATCCGCACTAACTGGAGGACACAGCTCCAACAAACTCCCACTTGTCCGTACAAGTGTATGTGCGATAACCGATTCTCATATTCATTTAAAATTTCTCCCACTCAATGTAAAACAATTTGCAGATCCGGATCCGCAAAGGTCGTATTTTACAATCGATCTGGATCAAGAGTGGTTTCCCCGACTAGAGAGTAACTCAACTGATAAAACGAATTCGTATTCGAGCATGACCATGCATTTCAGTTACAGCTCCTCGAGTGGCCCTGAGAAATATCGAGTACCTGATAAAGGCTGAATATTTCCTTCAACTCGACTCCATCCGATCTAAGCACAACATGAAATGACCCAGAAAAAATCTACTTGGCCCCCTGTTACGGATGACCGTGAGAAAGAAACCAAAGTTACCCAAAATCTGCCTTAATCTCAAGAGACAGTCGATAGTCAAAAGAATCGACTCTTAGGATCACCATGGAGGTCCTATCCACGACCGGGGCACCGAATGTTATAAAACATTTAGGACTCCACGTCGATGTCACAATTGTGTCCTACGAGATATCCGTATAAATCGCCTCTGTGATTGGTCAGTCAACCTTTTGACTTATGGCTCGTTGAACCCACCATCAACCGACGTCACAAAATAATTACCTTGAGTTATCAGCTCACGTGGGCAATTAAGGACCAAAAATATAATGTTTGTTCAGTTCACTTTGTGGTGTTCAAAATTGTCGTACAAATCCACATGAAAAACAAAATATATAAATATCAAAATGATGATGTCGTATAGAGTACAAAAGAGAATGAATCTGATCCATAAAAGAGTACTACAACATAGGAACACGTTTGATTCCCATGGAATTAACATGCCCTTCATGCTTATCTTGTCGTAATGGTTTAGTGAGAGGATCTGCTATGTTATCATCTGTAGCAATCTTTTCTATCACTACTTCCTTTTGCTCCACGTAATCTCGGATTAGATGAGCTTTCCGTTGTACATGTCTAGACTTGTTGCTAGACTTTGGCTCCTTAGCTTGGAAGATGGCACCACTATTGTCGCAATAGATGGTGATCGGGTCATTCGAACTAGGCACTACAGATAGTCCATGTAAGAATTGACGCATCCATATCGCTTCCTTTGTAGCTTCAGACGCGGCATAGTACTCGGACTCGATCGTAGAATCTGTTGTAACAGTTTGTTTGGAACTCTTCCAGGTGATCGCAGCGCCATTAAGAGTAAAAACGAATCCAGATTGAGATTTCGAGTCATCTCGATCCGTTTGAAAGCTAGCATCTGCAGAATCCGGTTGCGCATAGCTTTTGTTCGCCTCCATAAGTCAATGCCCAATCTTTAGTCCTCCGTAGGTACTTAAGAATGTTCTTGACACCATCCAATGTGATTCACCTGGATGTTGTTGGAATCGACTTGTCATACTCAATGCATATGCCACGTCCGGACGTGTGCATATCATGGCATACATGATTGATCCTATAGCCGAGGCATAAGGAATCCGTGTCATGCGCTCTTTCTCTTCCGGTGTCTCTGGTGCCTGAGACTTGCTCAAATGCACCCCCGGAGCCATAGGAAGAAACCCCTTTTTGGAGTTAGTCATGCTGAATCTCTCTAGGATTTTGTCTATGTAAGACTCTGATCGAGAGATAACATCCGACGTGATCTATCTCGATAGATACGGATGCCCAGAATTCTTTGTGCCTCACCCAGATCTTTCATCTGGAAATGGTTTTTCAACCATACTTTCACCGAAGTTAAGAGAGGTATGTCATTCCCAATCAGGAGTATGTCGTCAACATACAATATTAGGAAGACAATCTTGCTCCCACTCGACTTGATATACAGACATGGTTCCTCGATCGATCGAATGAATCCATTTTCTTTTATCACTTGGTCGAAGCGATGATTCCAACTCCGAGATGCTTGCTTAAGTCCATAAATGGAACGCTTAAGCTTGCACACTTTCTTAGGATGTTGTGGATCGATGAAACCTTCGGGCTGCACCATATACAACTCTTCCTCCAAAAAGCCGTTTAAGAAGGCGGTTTTCACGTCCATTTGCCAAATTTCATAGTCATGAAAAGCGGCGATCGCTAAGATAATCCGAATGGAACGCAGCATGACTACGGGTGCAAAAATGTCACCGTAGTGCAAACCTGGCACTTGGGTGAAACCTTTAGCAACTAGTCGTGCTTTATAGATATCTTGTTGACCTTCCACAGAATGCTTTATCTTGTAAAGCCATTTGCATTGTAGGGGACGAACCTTAGCAGGTAAGTCAACAAGATCCCATACGTTGTTCTCATACATGGAGTCCATCTCGGATTGCATGGCCTCAAGCCATAGCTTTGAGTCAGAACTGGTCATGGCACCTTTATAGGTTGCGGGTTCACTACTCGTTAAGAGTAGAATGTCATCTATGTCATGTTCCTCGACCATACCTATGTATCTGTCCGGAGGAATAGAGACTCTTCCCGACCTCCTAGGTTCCTCAGGAATATTCACCGCAGCCGGGATTGAAGGAATTGGTTCCTCCAATATTTGCTCGGTGTTTGGTTCTGGAATCTCCGACAGGTCGAAGGTTCTATCACTCTTTGCATTCTCGAGAAATTCCTTCTCTAAGAATGTCGCACTAGCTGCAACAAAAACACGTTGTTCGGTTGGCGAATAGAAGTAATGACCAAGTGTTCCTTTAGGATAACCTATAAAGTATGTCTTGACCGATCGCGGGCCGAGCTTATCCTCGTGTCTCCACTTGACATAAGCCTCGCAGCCCCAAACCCGTATAAAGGACAAGTTAGGGACCGTTCCCTTCCATAGTTCATATGGAGTCTTGTCAACAGCTTTAGACGGACTTCGGTTAAGTATTAGAGCGGCTGACAAAAGAGCATAACCCCATAATGAGTCAGGCAACACGGTGTGACTCATCATGGATCGAACCATATCAAGTAGAGTTCGATTTCTCCGTTCGGACACACCATTCAACCGAGGTGTTCCGGTGGAGTTAACGTAAGGCAATCCCACCGTCTTTAAGGTGTTGATCAAACTCGTGAGAAAGATACTCGCCACCACGATCCGAACGTAGTGTTTTAATCTTTCTACCCAGTAGGTTTGTACCCTATTCTTGGTATTCTTTGAATTTCTCAAAGGATTCACTTTTGTGCTTCATTAAGTAGACATAGCCATATCTACTTAAATCGTCCGTGAAAGTGATGAAATACCTATAGCCTTCTCGTGCGGTGATTGACATAGGCCCACATACATCCGTATGTATGAGTCCTAATAGGTCAGCAGCGCGCATTCCAACACCTTTGAAGGAAATACGAGTCATCTTACCGATGAGACATGATTCACACGTGCCAAATGATTGAAAATCAAAGGTCGAGATAGCTCCATTTTGGATGAGCTGTTTTACGCGTTTCTCATTAATGTGTCCCATACGGCAGTGCCATAGATACGTTTGATCTTTGTCACCAACCTTTAACTTTTTATTCATTACGTGTAATATTTCGGTGGTCTGATCTAAAACATAAATTCCGTTCATGGAGACTGCCTTGCCATAAATCATATCGTGTAATGAGAAAATGCAGGAATTATTCTCTATTACAAATGAAAAACCAAGTTTGTCAAGTGCAGAAACCGAAATAATGTTTTTAGAAAGACTGGGTACATAATAGCAGTTATATAAAGATAACTCAAATCCGCTAGGAAGCTGGATCACATATGTTTCCCTCGAGACGGCAGCCACTCGTGCTCCATTCCCGACACGCAGGTCCACCTCACCCTTTACGAGGGGTTCGATGTTTCGGAGCCCCTGCACATGATTACACAGATGAGAACCACAACCAGTATCAAGTACCCAAGTTCCGTAACTTGCGTGGTTAATCTCAATCATATGAATAAAAGTAGAAGAGGATGAAGACATACCAACAGGTTTAACACGACCTGCCTTTAAGTCCTCATGATAAACAGGACATGTACGCCTCCAATGCCCAGTCTTGTGGCAATGATGGCATTCCATGTTTTCATTCTTGCTCTTTGTCGCGCCTGATGAGGTGCTCGACTCACCAGGTCCACTCTTCCCTGTCCCTGACTTCTTGAACTTCGGTTTACCTACTGCTAGGTTTGCTTGAGCTTTGCCCTTACCCTTGCCCTTGTTTGACACAACGAGAACATCCTGTTTCAAGCTCCCACTGAACTTCATATCCTTCTCGGTCCTGCATACGAGAAGGGAGTGCAGTTCATGGGGACTTTTCTTCAAATCATTCATATAGTAATTCGCTCTAAAGAGCGCAAAACCATCGTGGAGTGAATGAAGCATGCGGTCAATAACAATGTTCTCGCTGATCTTACAATCAAGCGTCTCCAGCTTCTCGACATTCTCAATCATGCTGAGAATGTGTGGGCTAACTGGTTGGCCCTTCTGGAGTCTCGCATCAAAGAAGCGAGTGGTATGCTCATAGGTCACGATTCTCGGTGCTTTCGAGAATTCCTTAGTGAGCGTGGTGAAAATCTTGTTTGCACCATGGGCTATGAAGCGTTTCTGCAAATTGGGTTCCATTGCAAAAATGAGTACGTTTTTAATCGCACCCGCTTCGATACGTAAATCGTTAAACTTGGCGATCTCATTAGCTCTAGCCGTGGGACCTGGGTTTGGCGGGATGAGCTCTATTAGATATTTGAGCTTCCGTCGGCGCCAGCGGCATTCCGTAATGCCGCCTCCCGGTCCGCGCGAAGTTTGATCCATCATTCTTCGATCGAGTAGACGATTCATCCGATTCATGAAGATCCGAAGCCAGGACTCACGGTCCAATGTGGCACTTGGCATTGGGTCGTTAGTAGGACCAGCCATTTCGTTATAGCAGTTTAATTGATCGTGTTCTACACTGAAAAAGGAAGAAAAACAAAAACGAAATAAGCAACTCATCGAGGTGATTTAAGTCTATTTAAAATTCATTTTAACGTGTAGACTCATTGCACTTGCATAATTGATCTCCCTCAAGAATGATACAAGTGATCCCAAGACTCAATTTCCGTAAATTGATAAGCCAACTGTTTAGCTAATTCTTCCGTAAGAACTCTTGGTCGATAGATTTCCGTAAATCCTATCTATAGTCCACCATAATCACAGGATCGTACGAGTGACCATAGTGTTGAGATAAAATAGGTCAATCGGTTCCAACTTACCCGACGTAGAAGGGGTCATATTATGCCTACCGACGAAGAAGGGACTCATTGGAGTTTGACCTACAAAGACCATTCTCAATTTAGGTTTATACGAGGAAGATCCCATCAACTTAATTTTAATTCATTTTAAGTGAACGAAAAACTAGCATTACATGAATGAATTAATTTAGGTGATGGCTTAAAATCGTGTGACATATGAATGTCATAGAAAACTAACGCGTGACCTCTATATGAGTCAGTTTTCATGCAATTATTAGGTGGTTTGGTTTTAGGCGGAAAATGATGCATATTATCGTTACGAAAAATAAATAAATGAATGCAATACGTAAATAAAATTCCTAGTGTGGCCTATCCTAGTAAAAAGAACATAATACAACTTTGGAATCCACCATTGGACCCGAAAAGCTTGTCTTGATGTTCCATCTTTGTCCATGCAAATGAGTGAGCATCCTGTTCTCCATCTTTGGTCTTCTCAAAAATTACAATTTAAAATTTACAAATATAAACCTATTTACATTCTAAATACAAAAACTGTAATTACAAGTGAAAAATCCAAAACGGAGATACGAGATCTCAAAATACAACCAAGACCGTGTTCCATCATTACGGTAACACGTTCTACTAAGGCCACACTAAGTTACAACTGTTTGTAAAAATGAATAAATACGTAATAAAAGGCATTCAAGGCATTCAACAAAAACGATAAACAAAATGCATCAACTAAAACAAATTTATTCGTGACATAATTCCGTAATTATGTTAAATTTATTCAAGCCACCTTTTAACGATTAAAATTTATGTGATAAAACCGCTTCTATCAGTTTAATTTTAATCTAATACAATCCATTACTTTAAATACAATTTAAAATAACTATATGGTACGTGAGTGAACCGTTTCACTATCAAGCGAGTGTACAACATCCGTATGATGTACAATTTATGGCCAAAAGAGAATTTAAAACAAAAAGAGTAAAATTCAAAGCTGCCAAAACAAAATCCCTCGATCCAGGGACAAAAGTGCTCGATCGAGGAACAAAGGGCTCGATCGATCAATCGCAAGTCGATCGAGAGGTATGCCAAACAAAAAGAACTCGATCGACAAAACTGGTGGTCGATCGAGGACTTTTATCGAAGAAGATCGCTCGATCGAGTACGAGGACTACTCGATCGAACAAAGGGGTTTTAAATGAGGTCGATCGAGTAAAGCATGTGCTCGATCGAATGAAAACATCATCGAAAAGCTCTCGATCGACAAGGAAATGGCTCGATCGAGATGAAAACATGCTTTGAAACTTTAAAACCCTCGTGAAAAACAGTTGTCAACACAAAACCAATTTCAATTTTGATCAAAAACGCATGAAATCAATTCTACAATTGACAAAACTTAACATATTGCTATAATCTCCGTATAAAATAACAATATGCAAAAGAACAAAACGAAAACAAGATAAAACATCCGTGTAAAACATGTCACGGTTTCAAAATTGCAACAGCCGAATCAAAAAAAAATTCTACCGTGAGAGTATGGCTGATGCCGCACGGTTTTAAGACAAAAACAAAATCGTTTCAAATCGATTTATGAAAAATCACAATGAAAATTTACGTGGCCTCGCTCTGATACCACTTGAAGGGAAATATCCGTAAAATTCCCTTAATTTTAAGGATTATAACGTAAATATAACATGCGATTTTATGGTCATAAACGAAATACAATAGAAAACGATAAAGATTAAGAATCAACCTCGGGTCCTTTGATGTGCGGCGTAAAGAACAGAAATCAACAGAGATTTCCTCCTAATCGTTTCACCCAAGACCGTCTGAGACTATGCCCTTGTGCTAGAAATGCTCTCTAATTGACTTGCAATATCGAGAGAGCTATTGTGAGGTTATTCGATGTGAGATCTAGAAATTTCAAAAGAAAATGCTCCGAAACCCTAATTTCTGAGACAAATGAATTGCTTAGGTCAAAAGGAGAGAGGCTCTCTCCTTTTGTCTTGTTCGGCCAAACCGAGAGCCCAAGGGGAGGGAGTGGGCTTTCACTTCCTCCTTATTCTAACTCGTAGTTCAAATTTCGAAATTACTAAAATGTATATGACGGGTTTTCAATTATGAATCGTCATCGGTTATCGGTTATTAACGTATCAACTAGTGACATGACTCAGTCGATATATTAATACATGTCCGACAAAGACAATATTGTATAATTAAATAAATTCAATATACATTAATTAAATATAAATCGTTTATATTTAATTTACGAATTAACTGCTTAATTCGCCTTAGCCATTATTATTTAATCCGTATTAAATAAAATATCTCAACATCACATTTGACTAATTATTAGTCAAATAACTCAGACTAACTGCTTAGTCAATTATTGGCATCAACATGACTGTATTTTCATACCGTCACATCTCTCAAACGTATCCTATAGGTGTGACTTTTAGGGACCAGTTGATCACCGCCATCTGTATGACAATAACGTCAAACTTATCTAGCAAGCCAACCGTTATTGATAAACGTGGACCAACTGATAATAATACAAAAGTATACCCTTTGATCCTTTTAGAGATTTGTAAGTCCTTGCACTAACTGTAAAGGACACCAGCCCCAACAGGTGCGTAGTAAGGCTCACCAGCCGCGATGCGTTGTAAGGCTCGCCAGCCATTGCGCGTAGTAAGGCTCGCCAGCCATGGTTTGTAGTAAGGCTCGCCAGCCATGGCGCGTAGTAAGGCTCGCCAGCCAAGGGGCGTATCTGAGGAGGGCTCGTCAGCCGCGATGCGTTGTAAGGCTCACCAGCCATGGCGCGGTTGGTTAATGGACCGTGAGAATAGCCGCGTCAAATGGGTTTGTTTTGAAAGTAGCGAACTCATGATGCCGCCGTGGAAATAGTGAATTTGAATTTTCACTATCACCGTTTTTTTTTTTAAATGAGCGGGTTCCGCAAAGAAGCCCCCTGTTGGCATTTGAAGGAATAGTGAATTTTGAATCTTCACTATTCGTTGTTCTCTTTTGAATTTGAAGGAATAGTGGTTTTGACCGCCGTCTGTTTTGAAGAAAATAACAAATTTTAAATTTGCTATCATGCTTTGAGTGACGGTTTATGTGCCGCCGTTGGCATTTGAAGGAAATAGTGAATTTGGAATCTCCACTATTAATTGAAGTGACGGTTTATGTGCCGCTGTTGACATGTGTAGGAAATAGCGAATTTGGAATCTTCACTATTAATTGAAGTGACGGTTTATGTGCCGCCGTTGACATGTGTAGGAAATAGCGAATTTGGAATCTTCACTATTAATTGAAGTGAAGGTTTATGTGTCGCCGCTGACATTTGATGGAAATAGTGAATTTCGAATCTCCACTATTAATTGAAGTGACGGTTTATGTGCCGCCGTTGACATGTGTAGGAAATAGCGAATTTCGAATCTTCACTATTAATTAAAGTGACGGTTTATGTGCCGCCGTTGACATTTGATGGAAATAGTGAATTTGGAATCTCCACTATTAATTGAAGTGACGGTTTATGTGCCGCTGTTGACATGTGTAGGAAATAGCGAATTTGGAATCTCCACTATTAATTTGGACTGACGGTTTATGTGCCGCCGTTGACATGTGTGGTGAGAATAGTGGAATTTAATTTCCAACTATTATTTTGAAAATGACGGTTTTAATTGCCGTCGCTTGAAATTTGAAGAAATAGTGAATTTTGAATTTTCACTATTGTTTTTGAAAATTGAAGAAAATAGTGAATTTTGAATTTTCACTATTGTTTTTGAAATTTGAAGTGAAAATGGCGGTTTTGATCCGCCGTTCGTCTGAAATTTTTGAAGGAAAATAGTGAATCTTGACTTCACTATTTGTTTTTGTATTTGAAAAATGACGGTCCTTAATGTCGTCAACGAAAACTCGAAGTTTAATATGGGGAATTGGGCCAAAGTCCAAATTTCGGTGAAAAAAAAGAAAAGCAAGGGAGGCCTGATTGAGGCACGAGCCACCTTGCGAACCAAAGGGGCTTCCCTTTTTTTTCTGTAAAAGACGCGAGGTTTGGCTGCATACCATCCCCCATTCATTTTGTCTTCAACCTTCGAAAATCCCGCAAAAAATCGCCATTGTTGGACTTTTGCTAGCTTCTATTTGTGCCATCAATCATAATGTCATCTCAAGGTATGTATTTCCTCTTGAATCCATTTGTTTTTGTTGGTCTTTAGCTTAATTGAATTAGGGCGAAATTTTACCTTAAAATATCGATTTGGGCGTTTTTGATTGAGCCCATTTCGAATGAAATTGATGATTGCATTAGGTTAGAAACCTGTTTAGGAGTATAGGGGTGCTTTTAGTTTGCATTTTGGTCCCCGTTCCCGCTCCCTATGCTCGAAAAATGTGAGTGAGGTGAGGAACCGTCTCATCTCGCAATGCTAAGTCTATTTGCTTGGGTAGTGGGTCCCACTAGGTTGCTTTGTAGTCGGGAAGAAACCGTATTTGCCATTGTGGAACTTTGTTGGGTATTGTGGGCAAAATAGGAATTTTGCCTTTTGTGACGGTCTTATGTCTGACAAAATAAGTGTCTGTTTGGGCTTAAATTGAGTCAGTTTGCCTTGAAATGGACCCTATTGATAGTTTAGGTCACCTTGAGGTGTGATAAAATCACGTTTGCCTCTTTGCGGTCGTTTTTGAATTTTTGACCGGCTTGTGCTCAAATTAGCATATGAATTGTCTTTCTGAGCCGTAGAAAAATTCCTCACTGCATTGGGAATGTATTTTTGGTTCGTTGGCGGACCTTGTTGAAGGAAATGTAGATTCATATACATTCTAACATACTCATATATGTTTAAATTAATTTGTCATAAAATTAAATGTGGATTTTATGCATGCAAACAAATAAACAAAATAGAGAAGAAATCATCTTCTTACAATGGGTATTTCGGTTTTATGGGCACAAAAGAAATCTCCTTTTCTTTTGTTCTTGAGCTTTCCTTTAATGGAAGAAACAAGATCCAAGTGTAGGATCTCTCCTTAGGAATTATACCCAAAGCTAACTCTTAATAAGATCAATATTATATGAACTAGTATAATGTTAATCTTGTGAAAAATTGAACCAAAAATGGTTGGTTCTTGGCTCCTATAACCGGGTAGGAGAAGAGGGATTATAGAGGATTTTCTCTTTCTAAAAACTCTTATTTTTGAGATGAATGAATAATTATTCACATAACATTGTCAAAGTGAATAATAGGCAAAATAATGAAAAATCACTAGGATTTTGTCTTCCCCAAAACCGGTGGGAGTGGAGGGAAAAGGAGAGCCAATGCATGCCCATGGTTACCTTCACAAGAATATGTAGGTGTGCATGGCTAGCAATAGGTTTTCATAATTATGTTTTCCATTAACATAATCAAACAATTTTTATCCTAATTCTCCTCCTTATTTCGGCACAAAAGGGTAACATGGATTCCATATTATTTTTGTCAATTGTCAATATGTCACATGTCAAATGTAACATAAAATTGTTATGTATTTTTAACATATTAAAAATCAACGTATTATTAAAAATACGTCACATACAAAAATCGACTTAGTAATTCATAATTACTTGTACCAAAATATTTTACCAATTTATAAATCGCATTTATAATAATTTATTCAAATTCAATTGTTTCTTTAAACAATAATTTCATCTGAGTAATGATACAATTCGATTACTCAGACCGTATCTCATTTTAATGAGATACGTAAATATTACATCCAAAATCGTCCGTCAATTTTTCAAGTAATTTAATTAACTCGTAACATTATACGATTAATTAAATGATCAATTAAAAGTGTTGCCCTATAGGTATGACCTAGGGGGTCAACTGATCACCACCGTCACACGACGGTAATGTCAAACTCTAGTCAGCCAATCATTACCAATATATGTTGACCAGTTGACAGTATAAATACTTCCCAATGGTATTCTTTAAAATGAGATTTTAATAATGATATTTAAATCATATGATCGCACTATTGTTGAGGACACATTTCCCAACAATCTCCCACTTGTCCTCGACAAGTGTGCGTCACCAATTCTCTTGTCCTATTACTATCTCCCACTCAATGCGAGGTGTCTTTCAGGTCGTACTTGCAAGTGATCATATCGAGAGTGGTTTCCTCGATCTGGAGAATAACTGATTGACCGGACTTATCTATCATAGATACTTTCCGAGCGTGGCCACGCATTTCCAGTTCATTACTCCTCGAGTGGCCCTGAGATATTGTTTTAACCCTGACAAGGGGATGGACAATTCCTATCGCACTCATTCCCTTCGACTAGCCACAGCCATCATAACCCAAAATATGCCCATTTGACCCCATTTACGAAGGTCGTAGTAACACAAATCAAAGTTAATCTGAAACTGTGCCATCTTAGGTGAATAGTCTTTAGTCAAAAGAATCGACTCATTAGAATACTATAGCAGCTCTCGCCACGACCAGGCTATATAAATTTGCCAGAACTCTATAAGCGGTCATAAGGCCCGACAAAGTGTTCCTAACAATCTGCCTATGTGATCGACTAGTCATCTCACATGACTGTATGGCACTTGAACTTGCCATCAATCGCATCACACTCTAGTCACTTCGAGACGTCACCTCATACAAATGACTATGGGCGAATACAATGCTAATCCGTGTTCACTTTAACGGGGTTCAATTGTCTCTACAACCCGTTTGGATGTAACAAAGTATAATAAAAGAGTTTTAAAGTAAAATTCGAACGACAAATGTGATTATCACATATGAATAGTCAATGCCTGATTACTATTTCATATTCTATAATCTAATTTGATCTTGTACGTAGTTGTTCATTTCAATTCAATTGAAATGACATGACTCATCATGATTAGCCTTTGAGAAGGCTTTGGTTAGTAGGTTTTATCAACTTCTTGTACCTTACTCAACCTTACTACATACTCGTTTTCCTTTGTAATGTATACATCTGCATTACAAAACTTTCTGAGTACGTGTCGAGATCCAATCAAGACATAGGCCCTCTAGCCTAAGAATAGCTCCCACTGTTTTCACATTAAGTGCGGACTCATCTTTCTTGCACATCTCATGATCGCAAGTGTACTCAATTTCCGTTATAAATATCTCTCATTGTTCTTTATTGCCTAGAACGATTCTAGAAAATCTACTTCTTAATTAACATTGCCACAATGGTATCTTAACCATCCTAATGTGTTTTGATTATGGTTTTGTCGGAAACCATGCGCAATCTCAATTGTCAATTGTCACTTGTGTAACACCCTTACACAATATTGCATCATAAACACTTTGCTTTACTTCCTTAATGCTTTTGCAAGCATTTAAGGGTAATCTTTATAGCTTACTTGGTAAAGATTACTTAAATTCGATTTTGAAAAAACAATTCATCATACTCAAAGCATATGAAGTGTTATACATCATTACTCATTTAATTGATCCGGCAGCGGAAGCAAAAGGAATCAATCAAATATGTTCAAATTAATTGAACTAGTCATGAATCTTATCAACATAAGACTTCTTATTGACGCTAATATCATGTGGATTTATCTTCATAAATCCAGATAATAAAGATGTATTATAATACTCCAAAAGTCTTATATCATTCGCAATGATCAATATGTCATCCACATATAAGACTAATTAAAACTTCCGTAACTCCCACTAAACTCCATGTATAAACACAACTTCTCGACTTATCGAGAAAAGTTTTATCACATGATCAAAATGTTGACTCCAACTCATTGATCTCCTACTTAAGATTCTCTCTTAAGTTTCATATTATCTTAGGATTGCAAGAATCTATAAAACTCATGACATGTATTGAATACATTCCTTCTATTGAAGAAGTAGGTTTTAGATTCACTAGCTGTATGCATATCCTCATAATGAAACACAATCCCTAAGAAGATCCAAATAGACTTAATCATTTCAATTTGTGCAAAACCCTTTGCAACCTATCTTGCTTTGAAATATCTCTTTATTAGTGCAAAACCCTTTGTCACTAATCAAGCCCTTTCGTTTCGGATTTTCATGGCTCTAAGCCTTGTAATGAGTTGTGACTTAAACACTCTTATGTAAGTCATATGTTCATTACTTTCTAGAAGTAATCAACTTGAATCAAACAATTTCTTTTGTAAGTTATAAGCACTTTACTTTCTTAAAAGTAGCATGAATTCATCATTTTTAGCAAGTGACGAATTTAACCTCCTAGGTTTTTGAAGAAACAATGTCTTACACAAAACGTCTCATGTAGCCAAGAAAGACCAGTTTCTTGCGACATAACATTCTCTGTGGCATTCTTTGTGGCTCTTGAATAATTTCTCCCACTCTGTCTTCTAAAAATAAACTTGTATTTTAGAAAGACAACTTCACGAGCCGCAAAACCCGTCGTACTCGTGATAATTGAAAAGGGAAAAATGAGCATTTGTTTCTTGTGAAAACTTACAAACATGGTACCCTTACCATTTCATATCTCATATGATTCGATTTAGTGGAAAAATAATTTAGACAAAAATGATAAAATCCCCAAAAGGATCAAGTAACTCAAAGTAACTTGATTGAAGTCCAAACCATATCGAATAGCGTTTGATTTCTTATCCAACCACACATTAATCCATAATGCGTGCTAAGAGAGATTAACTTGTGATTCTATATCACATTTTCTTTGGCTTATATCAAAGTCTTCACTTTGATAATCCCATCACGACTAAATCGCGTTTCCTTGAACTCTTTGAACTTCTTCAAAGATTTCTCTATTTACCTTATTAAGTGAACACATTAGGGTCAACTTAAATCGTTGGTAAAAGAAAATGATCAACCTATTTTGGATCAATGATTTGCAACCTCGATCTCCTTTTCAACCAAAAGGCACGAGACATCTTGCTTTGAATACAAGATACGCATATACCATTAACAATCTAATGGTTTCAAGAGTACTCGATAACTCTTTGCGTTCATCATTCCAAAATTTAAGGTTTAATCTTGGGTTACCAATTTGAATCTTACATCATCTACATGATATATCATTCTAGTTTGGTTAAGAATATAATCACCTTGACAATGGGCTAGCCATAACTCAAATCGTGGTGTATAGGGTCACAAAAGTGAAAACCTCTTTTGTCTCTTAACAAGTTTATATTCTTATTTAGAGTTTATGCACTTAATAGTCACAATTAAGTACCACTTTAAATCCAAAAACTAGATTGAGTACACAATTACTCTATCTCTCGACTTCATTGTTGCTAGTCGTCATATTCTAATCATCCTATGTTTCAAACATAATGATGAAAACCACCACCGGTTTCTAATATTGACGAAGTAATACTAGCAAAATTTATGTTTAATCAAATAAACATTTAACGAAGAAGGTCCCATTAGATGTCCCACAACTAACTTGTTGATTCTTCAATAATTTGGGGTAGTTTCCTTTCTCGTGTCTAACATTTAAGACAATGGAAATTTTATCGGTTGGGATTGATAGGTTTAGTATCGTCATTCTCAACAACTTTACCTTTAACATAACCTTGTATCAATTCCATTCTAATTTTACTTCTTTAACCTCGTCCTCATCTTAACGGTTTAAGAGAATGCTCCCACTCTTTTCAATGAGTCTTTACTTAGAGAAGCAAAGGTGAATTTTATAAAGATTACTCTTCAATTCAATCGTTTTAGTCTTAAAACTTTCATTGAAGTGGTTGCGTTATTTTGGTCAATTACGAATTCTGACAAAACTAATTACCAAAACAATTCATCGCTTCAAGGTACTTAATTCAATTAAGTATATGAAAAATAATCCATCGTAAGTAGATGTGTTAGTCTAGAATCAAAAACCTGTTTGATAATGAATAACATTAATCTATACTCCTTGCAAGAGATCCTTAGCAATGGTTAAAACGAGGTTTTTAGAAGAAAAATTCAAATTTTGTCTTTAGTTACGATGTTTTAATGGAGATTTGAATCGAAATGATATCGTATATGAATTGTGATAAAGAAATAGAACAATGTAACAACGGAATAGTGGAAAACTTAACATTTATCGTTTCAATAATACTTGTAGATAACAAGTAAAGCATTTACATAGTGACCTCTACCCAACTATGATAAATGATTCCAAGACCCAAATTCATATTAACTTGGGCACGGTCTGGCCGATGAAACCCTTATCAATATAACTCGGTGGATTAACGTTTTAATCGATTCTACTTTTAGAACTCTTGGTCGATAAAATTACTCTAATATTTATCTATAGCCCGGAACACATGCAACTACGGTCGCGAATACTTCCGTTGAGCTCAATCCAAATTTCGAATAAATGTGTCCATGATCCAAATCCACATCAACTTGGGCACGGTATGGCCGATGAAACCCTCATCAACATGAATTCGGTGGATTAACACTCATCACCCACTTCCCCTACGTAACAAGGTTTGTACCCCGGTAGGGCCGAGTGCACTCCCTCGCGAAATAGGTTTTCATGGTTTCTACTATTTGGTAAGGCTATGTCTCAATTGTTTATTTTAGCGAGAGGTCATGTCAATTTATTATCTATCACGTTTTAAGTGAACTAAAGCGGTGAACTACGATAATTTTAATTGACACGGTCGATAAACTCGATAAAATAAGGATGCATGTTTTAGTTATGGCGATTTATCGATGCATGTGACATATAAATAAAATGCAAAGCATAAAATAAATAAATCCTAGTATGGCCTTTCCTAAAATAGAAAAACTATTTAACTATTACATATTCGGAAACCAACTCCATTGGTCCCTTGAACTTCGGTTGTGACACGCATCTCGAGGCAACACCGTCTTTATGTATCGCCATCTTGAAGAAGTCCGTCTTTGGGAACTCCGAGATGAATTTAAATTACATAATAAATTACATAATTTCCTATTATACATTTGTAACTAAAATAAAATAAATCTATTAAATTACAAAACGGTGATACGAGATCACAATAAAAAAATTACAACCGTATCGATATTCCCATACATTTCGGGAAATACCAATTTAAATCTAAGGCCATACTAAGTAAAATTACATAATTCAAAATTACATAAATTAAAATTATGACAATCATAAAGGAAAATGCAGCATTATAATATGTAAGAACATGCCCAATTTTATGCTAAATCGCCTTTAATTAGCCAATATCGTATATTACTCGGTTTTTACGGATTTGCGTGATTTCAACATTTTTATAATCACAAAAATACATAAACTCATATTTATGTATAAGTTAATTACCCTAACCTCTTAGGACTCAAAATTTAGTCTTCACTAATAATTTGACCATAATTAACCCATATTTTATAAAATTGTTCATAAATGGACCAAAAATTACAAAAATAAGCTATAAACTTCAAATAAATCACAAAATTTCAAATAAATTCAAAATTTGAAATTTAAACTTATGAACATTCTGGAAAAATACCATGACACTCATAATGTTCGAAAACTTAGGTTAAAAATTTCGAAAATTTTCCGGAAAAACAATGTTGCGGTTTATCGGTTTTAACAAAAAATAATCATAAAAACATGGAAAAATTATATTCATTAACTTTTCAATTTTAGATCTGAAAAAAAATATGATTAAATGCAACATTGGACGTTTTTCCTTAGTCATAGATTATGTTTTATTAATTTTTCACTAATAATGTCACTATTTATGCTACTTTTCTTCAAAAATCCATAAATCATGCAAAAGGACTTCTTTATAGCCAATTATTTTACACACATCTTGTAAAATTGCATGTGACAACATATTAAATTTCTATAACCAGATTCGAAATTTATCTCATATTAACCTATTTTTCACCTAAATCCGAATTTAATAATGAAAAATCCATTTTTCGAGCATAAAAACTCATAAAATTATGAAAATTTCCAGATCATCTAAAAATAATATATGTGAAAATATATCCAAAAACCACTGGAAAATTCGAAGTTTAGCTAATTTTCGTGCAAAAATGACATTTTTACTCATAAAATCATATTTAAATGCCATTATTGTATAATATGAACAATAAAAATCCGTAAAATTAACCAAAATATCCTAAAACATTTTAGGACCAGAAATATTAACATGCATGAATTAATTTCGTGATATATCATAATAACACAAATTTTACAAGTTTTATATGTTATTCTTATAACTCGGAAAAACTTTTAACCGATTTGCATGCAAACAACCGTGGCTCTGATACCGATTGAAGGAAATGTAGATTCATATACATTCTAACATACTCATATATGTTTAAATTAATTTGTCATAAAATTAAATGTGGATTTTATGCATGCAAACAAATAAACAAAATAGAGAAGAAATCATCTTCTTACAATGGGTATTTCGGTTTTATGGGCACAAAAGAAATCTCCTTTTCTTTTGTTCTTGAGCTTTCCTTTAATGGAAGAAACAAGATCCAAGTGTAGGATCTCTCCTTAGGAATTATACCCAAAGCTAACTCTTAATAAGATCAATATTATATGAACTAGTATAATGTTAATCTTGTGAAAAATTGAACCAAAAATGGTTGGTTCTTGGCTCCTAAAACCAGGTAGGAGAAGAGGGATTATAGAGGATTTTCTCTTTCTAAAAACTCTTATTTTTTAGATGAATGAATAATTATTCACATAACATTGTCAAAGTGAATAATAGGCAAAATAATGAAAAATCACTAGGATTTTGTCTTCCCCAAAACCGGTGGGAGTGGAGGGAAAAGGAGAGCCAATGCATGCCCATGGTTACCTTCACAAGAATTTGTAGGTGTGCATGGCTAGCAATAGGTTTTCATAATTATGTTTTCCATTAACATAATCAAACAATTTTTATCCTAATTCTCCTCCTTATTTCGGCACAAAAGGATAACATGGATTCTATATTATTTTTGTCAATTGTCAATATGTCACATGTCAAATGTAACATAAAATTGTTATGTATTTTTAACATATTAAAAATCAACGTATTATTAAAAATACGTCACATACAAAAATCGACTTAGTAATTCATAATTACTTGTACCAAAATATTTTACCAATTTATAAATTGCATTTATAATAATTTATTCAAATTCAATTGTTTCTTTAAACAATAATTTCATCTGAGTAATGATACAATTCGATTACTCAGACCGTATCTCATTTTAATGAGATACGTAAATATTACATCCAAAATCGTCCGTCAATTTTTCAAGTAATTTAATTAACTCGTAACATTATACGATTAATTAAATGATCAATTAAGAGTGTTGCCTAATAGGTATGACCTAGGGGGTCAACTGATCACCACCGTCACACGACAGTAATGTCAAACTCTAGTCAGCCAATCATTACCGATATATGTTGACCAGTTGACAGTATAAATACTTCCCAATGGTATTCTTTAAAATGAGATTTTAATAATGATATTTAAATCATATGATCGCACTATTGTTGAGGACACATTTCCCAACACTTGTATGGGTCTTGAAATGCCGTTTTTTTTTGTAGTCGTTTTGACTCGTCTTTTGCTTGAAAAGAAGGGCGAGTCGTTTTTTTTTTGTGCGTTTGTTTTTGTGAATTGTTTTGTGGTTGTTTTGTTTGGTTGGGTTTGGGCGAGGTTGCCCTTGTTTTGCTTTGCAGGGTGTGTTTTTTTGGATTTGTCCATTTTACGTCGTCATAATGCCGAAGTTTCGGCTGATGTTCTTTTGTTTATTCTTTTGATCGCAGGGTACCATTCAGGGCCTACGGGGTCCGCCGTGGAGGCCTTGGAGGAGGAAGATGATCCTGGAAGGGGAGGGTCGACTGTTTTTTGTTACAGGCTTGGTTGTGTTTCTCCCTGGCGACCTTTGCCCGGCCAATGATCGGGTATCGATCGTTGGTCGTTGTCTGCAGAGGTTCGGATGACCGATGAGTGGGGTTCAATACGGGCGTGTTATCCCATGTTGCCACTTTTGATCTTTGTCGAATTCTGGTGATTGGAGGCCAACATCGGGGTAGTGTCCGTTGTCATGGTCCTCTTTCACTCTTGAATTCTGCTGATTGGAGGTCAACGTCGGGGTAATGTGATGAGTTATGATCCTCGGTTGTCGTGTCGTCCGAAGTCTGCCAGGCATCATTTTTCTTTTTGTCGTGGAGGAGGAACGAGGTATTACCGTAATGGTAATCACCTCTACTTCCGTTGTTGCTCCTCTGTTTCTTGTGTTGCCCCCTTTCTTTTCTGTTTGAGAGGATAGAGAGTGCTTAGTTCGGTAGGTGGCGGATAGCCCCCAGTTCATTGTCTTAGGCCAGTGTCTGTATGATAGATGGTTGTTTTAGGCCAGCGTCTGTATGATAGACGTCTGTACTGGATTCTGTTTGTACGGTCAGTTGTTCGTATCAAACGTGTGTCGATGTATTTTGCGTGAGGCGGTTTGTATATATGTGTTTTTGGATTGTGGTTCATTTTGTAATTTTTGGCTTTTTTGTGTTGTGTTTCGGAGGAGCGTTGTCGGCCATCAATTCTCCTTTTGCTTTGCACCAGTTCCTGCATCGTTAGTGTAGAAAACAGGCAACAGGTAGCACATATACATAAGCGTAAACACGTAAAAGCATTTGATTGAAAACAAAATTAACCAAGATGACTTGAAGTTAAAATGGAATTTTGAAAATTGAAATGAATTTTGAAAATTTTTGCAACAAGTCGTCGCTCTTTACTCCCAAAAGGAATTAATTTGAAAATTGAGCAATTAACTCGTGTCTTGAATTAAATTGCATCGGGAATTATTGAATTTGGTTTGTGACTCGAAAAATTTCAAACTCAAACCGTCACGGATGAATTTTAGAAGACAAATTTTACGAGTGTATTTGATTTGATTTTCGTGAGGTCAAGACTCGAATTTGTGAGTGCTTGAATTTTGAGGAAAATTGATGTCGTGTTATCAATTTTTGATTTTATTTTGATGGAAAATTGTGAAAAAAGCCGAAATTTTTTCGGAAATTTCGACATGGAAACGATCCGTCGCGGATCGGGGCGACTAGCCCTACCCCCCTTAAAAAAGAAAGAAAAACCCGTATGTTTAAAGCTGCGTCATGGAAACCGTGACGGATTTCGTAAAACGCGAAAGCAAGGAAACGTGAGTGTGAGGAAACACAAAATGTCCTGGATCATCCCGAAGAGGCGCGAGCGTCCTGGCGGGAGGTTTGAGGTGTCAGGAGAAAACACAAGTTGAAAGAGACAAGTCAACAGCGGGAATCCTGGGGAAGGCCCAAAGAGGCGCGAGCTGCCTGGCGATGGAAGCCATCTCTCCCCTTTTTCTGAAAAATGCGTTGATCATTTTTGTATAAATAGTGATGTTTGCGTTTCATTGTTTCATCATCCGAAACACAAAAACATCTCGACAAAACTTCTTCTTCTTCCACAAAAATATTTCATGGATGCCTTAGAGAATGCATTGCGACAATGGTGCCGGGATTTGTCACCTCCCAAAAAGTATCAACTCATTTGCATGGTAGTTAGTTAATTGTTGGTGCTCCGTCAAGTCAAGGTGCAACCTTCATTTCTTGAAGCATGTTCTCGGTTTTGGGATTCGAAACACCATGTTTTCGTTTTCCTGAAAGGTGAAATTTGTCCTCTTGCCGAAGAAGTTGGAGCCATTCGTGGGTGTTCGGGTTGTGTTCTGGTGCTTCCTCCGACTCGGTTGTGCTACAAGGAGAAATTCCGTTCTATGTTGGGTTTGTCGACAAATCAAGTCAATTTCCTTCTTGCTCCACATGGTGTGGATATGTTGGCTCTTATGAACATCTTTTCAAACCGATTAGATGCCAATGTCTCGGAGGTGGTTAGGAAAAGGGCTCTTACCTTTTGCCTTGTCCATGTTTACCTCTTTGTTGATGTTTTGAAGAAGCAGGGGCCAAAATGCTATGGTAGCATGACCCTTATCCATGTGGTTGAGCAAATGGAGCATGGTAGAGATCCATCGTGGTTGGTGCTTGGCGAGATCATCCAAGCTTTGGACAAGGAAGGCTCTTTTGGAGAAGCTCCCTCCTTCGGATCCCCAAGGATCCTTCAAGTGTGGATATTGGAGAGGCTAAGGTGTGTAGAGCCTTCGGTTGATTCTTCTTCTTATTCCTTCCGTCACCTTACCATGAGGAAGAAGTTGTACTCGGATAGTTTTGCTTCTACCGAGGCTTATTGGTCCGCAAGATTGGCGGAGGAGGGTGGTCCTCATATCCGTTGGGTGGTGCCGTGGTGGCACTTGAGGTCCTTCACGGGGTTGCCCGCTTCGGGTGCTAGTCCTCGTTCTTTGATGGTGGTGGGTTTGAAGGTTGTTTCCTTCATTTATCCCAAAAGGCTCATGAGGCAAATGGGGCGTCAACAAAAGGTGCCCGCTCAAGATATTCTTGTCCAAGAGAATGTTTTCCGGAACTCCGAGCTTGTGGAGGTCTTCGAAAGATGGTGGGCCACTCGGCCGCTTTGGGAGGTATCAAACCCCGTTGCCACGACATGGGTGACCCTTGCTTATGTCAAGTGGTCACGTGCTCCGTCCTTGGAAGAGAGATCCAAATTCCGTAAGGACGAGGTTGTCGACTTGAAGTATCGAGAGGTTGGCAAGGCCAACCGTGCCTTCTTTGAGGAGTATGTTGATGGAGCTACCCCCGATGTGATAAGACCACCGAAGAGGAGGAGTTCCGGCCCCAAGAATACGGTGAGCCATGCATTGGCTCGTTTTGGGTCGAACATGGGGTCTTGTGCTATACCGGAGGCCGTCGCCATTTTAGATCCGTTGAGGATCCGTTCCGAGGAGGAAGTCCATGCTAGGCGGTCCAACAAGAAGAACAAGGGGAAGATGTACCCCGAGGAAAAAGGCAAGGGTAGAATGGAAGAGTGAAGACCTCCATTACCCATTTTATTATTATGTTGTATTATTGTTGTGAGTTTTTATTATGTTATACTAGCTAGTTATTGTGTGTTTTTTGCTAGTTTTATTATGTGAGGTGTTTTAGTCGACACCTTAGCTTTGACAAGTTGTAGACTCGTCGAGCTTTATTTGTTGTTGAAATTTTAATCCCTCCCATTATTAATTAAATAAGGGGATTGCTCGTGTCGAAAATTGTGAACGCTTGTTTCTTCCATCCATTTTGTAAAGGCAATTCGATTTGAATTATCCTAAACATTTGCACTTGGGAAAGTGGTATTTTTGTGAGGAAGGGAGAAAAGCTTATTGTTGTATTTTGTGGGAAAGGGGAATGCTTTTTCCTTTCTTTTTTGATGGGGATGATGTTTTGTATGTGGGTTATGTTTTTTTATTATGGGGATGGTTGTTTTTTTTTATTGTGGGGATGGTTGTATCCTCCTTGTGTAAGAAAGGACTGCCTACGTATTCACCTGAATAGGTGAAATCAAACCATGATCGTAGTTCGAAATTCTTTGTAAATTTTTGATTAGGTTTTGTGGTTGTATCCCTCATGCATAAGAGGGACTGCCTACGTATCCACCTGAAGAGGTGAAATCAAACCACGTTCGTAGTTCAGGGGTTTTTTTGTTGATTTTAGTGCAAATGGATGTTGTCTTTGACAAATCAAAGGACCTTTGAAACGGGCAAGGTGCCGCAACTTAGACTCGATAAAACATGCAATATCAAATCAGAACGTGTTGAGGAACTTGACTTGAAGGGGGTGTTAGTGGTTGCTATGGTTCAAGGGTAGTATTTCTTGAGTTGGTCTAGGTTGGTCAGGTTTGTAAAATCCTCCCCATCTAAGTCACTCAGTCTCAATGCACCCCCCGAAAGTATTTTCTTGACCAGGTATGGCACGGCCCAGTTGGGTTTGAATTTTCCCGTCGGATCGACGGGTAGCGGTGCTCGAACTGACTTGAGGACCAAGTCGCCCTCCTGGATGTTCCTGGGTTTAACCTTCTTGTTGGATGCCCGTTGTATACGTCGTTGGTATAGCTGGACGTTGTGCAAGGCGTTGAGCCACCGCTCATCTAGAAGAGTGAGTTGCTCGTACCTTTGACGGGTACATTCCGCCTCAGGGACTTGACTCTCCAGTAGAATGCGTAGAGAAGGGACTTCTAACTCTACCGGTTGAACCGCCTCCATACCATATGCTAGGTAGAAGGACATGGCGCCTGTCGGTGTTCGAATGGAGGTTCGGTATCCCCATAGTGCGAATGGGAGCTTGCTCGGCCAATCGCGGTAGTTGTCTTGCATTTTCTTGATAATGGTGATAAGAGTTTTGTTAGCTGCCTCCACCGCTCCGTTAGTTTGGGGGCGGTAGGGGGATGATCGATGTCGTTTGATCTTGTATTTGTCCAACAAGGCTTGAGTTTCCGCCCGGAAGTGAGAGCCTTGATCGCTGATGATTTCATGGGGTACCCCATACCGGCAGATGATGTTGTTTAGGATGAACTTGGCCACTTGTTTGGCGGTCAAGACTGCATATGACTGTGCCTCTACCCATTTGGTAAAGTAGTCGATGGCGACGAGGACGAAGCAATGCCCCTTGGTGCCTACCGGGTTGACTTTCCCGATGATGTCGATGCCCCAGGTTGAGAAAGGCCAGGATGAGGTCATTGTGTATAAAAGGGATGGTGGTATGTGTTGTATGTTGGCGAAGACTTGGCAATTGTGGTAATGTTTGACGTAGTTACGGTAATCGGCTTCCATGGTGGTCCAGTAGTAACTTAGCCGTGTGATTTTTCGAGTAAGAATCATTGCGCTCATGTGAGGGCCACATTCTCCGTCGTGGACCTCTCCCATGACTTTTTTGGCTTTGTGATGGTCAATGCAAAGGAGGAGAATTCCTTGGGGTGTTCTTTTGTATAGTTGATTTTGGTTTATCACGAATTGTGATGCAAGTAAGCGGATGGCTCTTTGTCCTCTTTGATCAGAGTTGGGAGGGAATTCGTTTTTGGTTTTGTAGTTGAGGATGGCTTGGTACCAAGGTTCATCATGGATTTCCTCGTCGTCGTTGATGGCACAAATGTGGGCTGGCTCGCTCCTTCTCTCGACACATAGGGGCATTTATGTCATGTCGTCAGGTATGTTGACGAGTGCGGCAAGTTTTGCCAGGGCATCAGCAAATTGATTTTCCTCTCGTGGCAAGTGGAAATAGTCGATTTGGTCGAAGAACTCGGCCTCTTGATTGATCTTTGCTCGGTAGGGAGCTAAACTGTCAGATCGGATTTTCCACGATCCGGACACTTGATTGATGATGAGCGAGGAATCGCCGTGGACCCACAATCTCTTGATGCCAAGTGTGATGGCTGCTTGTAGGCCGATGAGGCATGCTTCATATTCAGCGGCATTGTTGGTGACGGGGAAGTCTAGTTTGACCGAGATCGGAACATGTTCTCCCTCTGGTGATATTAGAAGGATTCCTACCCCGAAGCCTCTCAGATTAGATGCACCGTCGAAGTATAGGTCCCATGCGTCGGAATTGGCACAAAGGATGTCTTTGTAAGGAAGTGACCATGTATCAGTTGTTGGATCTTCATTGACGGGATTTTCTGCCTGGAAGTCGGCGACTGCTCTTCTCTTGATAACCTTAAGGGGTACAAACTTGAGATCAAACTCGGACAGCATGAGCGTCCACCTAGACAGCCTTCCGTTTAGTACGGGTTTTTTTAAGATGTATTTGACCGGGTCCATCTTGGAGTAGATGTGAACCGTGTAGCTGTGCATGTAATGCCGCAGCTTCTTTGTTGACCATACTAGGGCAAGGCATGTGTTTTCCAGTTGGGTGTACCTTGTCTCGTACTCAATGAACTTTTTGGTGATGTAGTAGATGGCTCGTTCTTTGCCGTCGACTGTTTGTGCTAGCATAGCTCCCATGGCTGTGTCGGTAACAGTTAGGTATAGGGATAAAGGAATCCCCGGTTGAGGTGGCATGAGGACAGGAGATTTGGATAGGATTTCCTTTATCCTGTCAAAGGCCTTTTGACAGTCATCATCCCAATCGGTGTGATCGGAGGCGCGAAGCTTCTTGAATATCGGTTCACAAATCATGGTGAGCTTGGCAATGAAGCGGCTGATGTATTGGACCTGACCGAGAAATCCTCGAATCTCCTTCTCGTTCCTAGGCCGAGGCATTTTTTGAAGGGCTTTGATTTTGGTTGGATCAATCTCAATGCCTCTTTTGCTGACGACATGTCCCAAGAGTTATCCGGAGGTGACCCCGAATGCACACTTCTGAGGCTTTAGTCTCATGTTGTATTTCCGCAGACGAGCGAAGAATTTCCGAAGGGCGTTGATGTGGCCATCCCGTTCTCTTGATTTGACGATCATGTCATCGGCATATACCTCTACCTCCTTGTGCATCATATCATGTAGGTGAGTGGTAGCGGTTCTTTGATAGGTTGCTCCGGCGTTGATGAGACCGAAGGGCATGGCTGTGTAGCAATATGTACCCCACTGTGTAGTGAAAGCAGTCTTGTGCATGTCTTCCTCAGCCATTTTAATTTGGTTGTACCCAGCATACCCGTCCATAAATGATAGGAGAGCATGTTCAGCAGTGTTGTCTACCAGAATGTCAACATGTGGCAAAGGGAAGTCGTCCTTTGGACTCGCCTTGTTCATATCCCTGAAGTCGACGCAAACCCGAATTCTTCCGTCTTTCTTTGGTACGGGCACAATGTTGGCCACCCAGTCAGACTATTCAGACACTTTGATGAACCCAGCCTTGAACTGTTTGTCCACTTCTTCCTTGATTTTTTGGTCCCATTCACGATGGATCCGGCGTAGCTTCTGTTTCACGGGTTTGGCTCCGGGCTTAATGGGTATCCGGTGTTCTGCAATTTCCCTGTCAATCCCGGGCATGTCTCTGTAGGACCAGGCGAATACGTCCTTGTATTCGTGGAGGAGGTTAATGAACTGTTGTCTTTCCGAGGGGTCCAGGGTTGTCCCTATCCTAAGATCTTGAGGTGTGTTGTCGGTTCCTACGTTAATAGGTTCGGTCTCCTCAATGATGGGGGTTATGGTTTCCCGTTTGTCAAGTTCTTTGGCTAGGTGAGGTGGGTAGTCACTCAACTCAAATTTCTCGTAGTCATTCAGAATTGCATTGCAGTTAAATTGAGACGAGTCGTAAGCAAACTTAGCGTTCATTAAGTTGACACGAGCGAAAAGCTCGGAGAGGACAGACATCTCGTGGTTAGTCAGAGGCGACACCGCAGAGGAGGTGGCCCCTGGAACAGGCTCGAGGTTGTCACCTTTTGCGGGAGTGGGGATGACCTTTGTAGACTCAGCCTCTGAATCAGCCACGACCTTATGATAAAACAGTGGGAAGGGGGCCTTGACTAGGACATCAGGAGTGTTAGGAGCTATAACATACTCTGACTCCGACTCAGACTCAGATTCTTCTTCACTTTCCTCCTTGAACATAGGGCCTTCTCCAGTTGTGATCTTGAGAATGCGGCATTGGCGATCGGTCCACTTGACGGTCTTCCTCCAGCCCTGTGTAGCTTTCTCCGGGTCAGTGTAGGAGATCAAGGTGGTTGGGTCAAACTGATTGTCCTTCAGGGCGATGTTGATGATGTCCTCATAGTCGAGGTGCTTGATATTATCTTCTCCGAAGTGCAGAGTGACAGCTTGTCCGCCGAGGCATGACGACGTCTTAGACTCGGTTGAAGTAGCTTCGGTGTTGTCGGGGATGAAGTAGCAGTCCTGGAAGACTTCCACACCCGGGTATCTGGCCTTGGCTACAGAGTCATAGATCGGCTCCAGGAAGCCATGATAGAGCTCTGATTCGCCCTCGGGGACGAAGTATCCGTTGAGGATCAGATGATAGGGACGGAGGATAACTCCGTGCTTCTTGCGTTTTCGGACTAGGAGGTTCATCTCCTGGATATATTCATCGGTAGGCTCATATCCCAGTCCGAAGGGAATAATGGGGACCTTAGCCTGTTTCAAGGGAGGTAAGGTGCTCTTCAGTGGATTGAGGGGTAGACCCGGGAAGTAACCCTGGCGCATCATGATACGGTTGACTGTGAGGTTGGCAAACAGGTCACATTCAAAGGGTGTTGATTCATCAGTTATGGCATTCACGGCTTGGAACCTCCACATTTCATTATCATCTTCCTCAATGGTCTGGGAGGCTATTCCCTTTCTCATGACAGCTTTGATCGGGGAAGCAGGAATTGTGATTGTTTTCCCGTTGATGGGGACCCTGATTTTCTGGTGGAGAGTCGAGGTAACCGCCTTGACGGCGTGAATCCAGGGACGTCCTAGGAGCATATTGAAAGAGGTGTCGATATCGACCACCTGAAAACTGGTTTGCCTTTCCAGTGGTCCGGTTGCGACAGTCAGAGTGATGAGCCCTGCGACCTTGCGACGAGTGCCGTCATAAGCGCGTACTCCTTGATTTTTTGAGACCAAATCAGCTTCCTTAATGCCCAGCTTGTGAGCAGTCTTGAGGGGAATGACATTCACCGCGGATCCATCATCCACAAGGACCATGGGCACATTCTTCTTGAGACATTGTACGGTAATGTACAGGGCAAGGTTATGGTTGGCTCCGAAGGGAGGGATATCTTCGTCGGAGAAGACGACCGGGTTGTTCAAATCAGGGGTGTCCCTCGTCATGTGCGCCACTATTTCTTCAGGGGAAGAGGTTGAGGGCACAGTAAGTTTTCCCAAGGCCTGTAGCAAAGCCTGTCGATGCTTAAAAGAGGTCGCGATCAGTTGCCAGATCGAGATTTCGGCTTTTGCCTTCTGAAGTTGCTTGAGGATCGAATTCTCAGGAGCCTTTGGTTGAGTGTCTACTTTCAGGACAATTTGGTCGTTTGTTGTTGGAACGACCGTTGGATTGCTCGGGTTCTGATAGGGGCGTCCGGACCGGGTAAGGTGACCGATCTCTTTCGCCCGTTTCTCTTTCTCTGAGACAAGGTACACAACTTCAACATCATCTCTCCAGATGCCGTTGATTTCAGGATCTCGAAGGCACCTTGGAGGGGTATTTCTTGGTGGGCAGTTTTTGTGAGGGATATTTTTGTGAGAGTAATTTTTGTGAAGGTTGTTTTTATGGGTTTGATTATTGTGAGGGTGATTATTGTGAGGTGCATGCCAGAGTGGTCGCGGGAGCAATCCGTCCTGGTGAGGGTAGTTTTGGGCGCTCGGGGGACTCTCCCTCGGGAGTGGTGGCGGAGGATTGAAGATAAGTTGACGGTAGGCATCGTCATGTCGGGTGATCCTTTCGGGGAGACTGGCTGTGGCTTCCTCAACCTGTTGGAGCATAGTGAGCATAGTGGCCGCACTGAACACAAACACCCCGTCTGATGGATCTTTTTACAAGGCGTTCACCTCGTCATCAACTGGCAGGATGAGGTGAGAGCAGTCCAGAGTTGGCTCATCGTTGGAGATGGCGTGGATTCCCAGAGGATTTGTTTTGTTGTTTGGCTTAGTCGGCGGGGGTAAAGGCAAATCCCCTTTCTCAATCATGTCTTGGATGATGTGTTTGAGTTTGAAGCAGGTTTCTGTATCATGCCCTTTCCCTTGATGGTACTGACAATAGGCATTGGGGTTCCAGAAGCGGGATTTCTTAGCATCGGTCAGATCCGGGGTGGGTCCGATTGGTTGTAGCTTTCCCTGGTCCATGAGCCTCTTCAGGGCACTTGCATAAGTGGACCCTATATTAGTGAACACTCTCTGGGGGCGCTCAGCTCTCTTAGCAGATGGTTCAACGAGATTGACCTCATCAATTTTGTTTGTTTGGCCGTAGGGACGGGATCCGGTTGATGTGGATCCTTGGTAGCCTCTGCCGATGGTCTTGGCTAGGACACCCTTTCGGAGGTCGTCTTCAATGCGTGTCCCCAGAATTTGCAGATCCTGGAAGGTCTTAATATTTGGGTACCTTAGCAAGTTGGCATACACTGGGCGGAGATTGTTAACGAACTTTTCCACCAAAGTTGATTCACTCGGCTTACTGACTAACTGAGTACTCACCCTCCTCCAACGGGTTAAGAACTCGGTGAACCCCTCCTTGTCGTTCTGGGTTAGAACCTCGAGAGTACGGGTACTGGCTTGGATTTCAACATTGTCAGCATATTGTTTGGCGAATTCAACTGCGACCTCATCCCAAGTAGTAAGGTTTTTCGGATCAAGGGAGTAGTACCACTGGCGAGGGATCGGTTCCAATGAGGACGGAAAGATACGGGTGAAAAGTTCATGTTTGACCCCTTTTATGGCCATGTACTCTTTGAAGGCACGAATATGATTGAGCGGGTCCTCCACTCCTTTGAACTTAGGTACATAAGTTAGGGTAAAGTTGTCAGGTAATTGATCCCCAACAGGTTCAAACATTCGGTTGTTCTCAAGATGGATATTGTTACCCCGGGCTAGGAGTTGTTCTTCCAAGAGCTTTAGCCTCTTCTCAATTTCAGTCAGAGGTGGAGTATTATGTTCTCCAGTTTCCTTGTTTTCCAGGGCGTCGATACGGGTCTCGACGCGATCCAGGGTGACCTTATGAACGGTGAGCAGGCTGGCTAGCTGATCAGTCGTGACATTTCTGTTGTGATCATCGTTGTTGTGGTTGACAGACGAAGTTGAAGACGAGGCCATGGCTTTGAGGTAGAAAAACAGCTCACATTATAACTCAATCTGACACGGTTCGAAGAGTGAACGCAGACAACACAAAGGACGAAACAAAGATCAGACTCAACAAGACGAGGGTGACCCTGTGTGGTTCCTCGGTGCTGACTCGATTTATGACGTGACGGTGTTGATCGAACTTTTGACATGAGTCCAACATAACGGCATGACGCCATTGGATGGGTCTCGTGGTGAGACGACTCATAAGTAAAGACCCATAAGTACGTTTGCTTCGACTCGATAGACCCAAGGCGGAATTGGAATGGTGGACTGAAGTTTTCGAAAATAGAAATTTTCAAAAAGATTCATTTGTCGCTTCGTGGAAGGCTTCCGAAGATAGAGATCTCCGCAAGTCGATCAGTTGAAAGGGTTGTCTTAAGTTTATTTGCAAAAGACGGTCTGAGTTTGAGTCGGCTTGGAAAACAGTGTATTGTTCCCCAAGAGGGTTTTTGAAATTCAAAATTGTATGTTTTGAAAATCGAGTTTGAAATGTTTGAAGAGGTCTCGGGGACGGTGCATGGTCCTTGGGATCTCGAAAGTGTCTCGAGAAAAGGGTGTGTGCTTCTCTCAGGTTTTGAAAGAGCCATTCTCGGCGCGAAACGGGTTGAAATCTGTGTCTAGACGCGGCGATTATAACGGCGTGAAAAGGCGATTTGAAATGGTTGTGGAAAACCGGGTTTGAAAATCGTCATTACGACGGCCTAGAAAGGCGCAATGGAATGGTTATAAAAACCGAGTTTGAAAATCGTCATTACGACGGCCTAGAAAGGCGTGTTAAAATGGTTATAAAAAATCGGGTTTGAAAATCGTCATTACGACGGCCTAGAAAGGCGTGTTGAAAAGGTTATAAAAAACCGGGTTTGAAAATCGTCATTACGACGGCCTAGAAAGGCGTGAAACGGTCGTCGAAAGACCGAGGTTTGAAACGGCCATTATAACGGCGCAAAAAGGTGATTTTGAAAGTTTGAAAATGACACAGAAGGACTTATGATCAAGTTGCACATAAGCACTCGTGGTTTCATTATATTATGCATTATGCTGACACGGGTTTTGGCTTAGAAGGGTGGGTTACACACCAAGTAATCAAACCCCGATTTGCGAGAGAGATACCAATCCAAACAAAATGTGTAATGAGGGTGCCCTAGCCTCGTGCTCGAAAGTGATGAAAGCTCTTTGACGAAACAGAAATGTGTAACGTCAATGGCATGCTTGACTCAATCGGGATTCGAAACGCGGGGATGAGAAAACTCACGCCGACGAGACGAGCCAATTGGTTGGAAAGGGTTAGGTTGTGGGCCCGGACAAGGAACCCGACCGTGACCATAATATCAATTAACACATTTCAACCAAGACCTCGTTCGAGTCTCACCATCTAGGGATCACAAAGACGTAAGTGTCCTAGTTTTCCCAGCGGAGTCGCCAATCTGTGGACATGGCCCACCTGTAAGCCCAGCCGATCTATGGACATACAACGGTCTTTTGAAAGCCACGCTCGGCGGCGTAAAAATGCTTTCGACCGGATCGTTTTAGATCGGTCGGTTTCGTCTCGGAAAAGGTCTCGAAACGATTAGAGATGTTAGGAGTCGCCACCAAGCATTTGTGGGATGCCTGGAACCCGTACGCCTTGGATAAGGTCGTCCACCAAGCGTTTGACATAGGTACTAAAGATAAGGAAATCGTCCCTCTTTAGCATCCTATCTCTAGAATGACTCTCGTACGCCCTGGATAAGGTCGTCCACTATCCAAAGTTTCTGAGTAAGAGGTGAAGGTACGTATTGAGAAGCCCTTTAATCAGACACCCAATTCCGCCCGCGGTAGCGGCCTCTACTGATCGATCTTGGTTGGTTGAATGCAAAAGTTTATAAAACGGTTTAAATGCATGAATGCACATCCAATAATTTAAACCTAACATGTGAGAGCTTTCTAAGTCGATTGATTTAATCCAAGTATCAAGTATAAGATGTCGAGTTGGATTTATGGTTGATTTGCATGCAAGACGGGAATTAAACATCCATTTACCGTATTAGGTTTATGGTGCATAACATGATCCATTTGTCTTGGCAAAGCGTTTTGCAAGTATGATTTTGAATAAGCAAATAGTCATCTAATCCATCCTATATCCAGGCTAACCGGAGTCGGGATCGTCCTAGACTAATGCTGGAAAGGGAACAGGCCCTGTACCAGACGGTTACATGAGGCGCGAGCCAGCCGGCGGTACAAGGGGCCTCTCCCTGGTTTTGAAAATGAGAATTGAAAGGCCTGTTTGAGGCGCGGGTCAACCTACGGTTATATGCCGTGTTCTGACCATTGAGAAAACGTTATAAAACGTGTTGAAAAATGGGTATTTTAACCCGATTTGATTTGAAAGGGTCGTTTAGACCGCATTTGTTGATTTGAGGAACGAGAATCGAATAATCATCATTGTTTTGATGATATTCGGTGTCGGGTTCGACTTTGACAAACTCGACATGAATAGTTTTGAAAATGATTATGAACTAATTGTTTTAAGTCCATTTGAATGTAATTAGTCGATACTCATCATCGTACCCGGGTTAAAATCCGGCATGGTATGTAGAACCAAGGATGACTTTGTGTTGGTGACTAATATACTTGTTTTGAAAATGTAAAGAAATGATGAAAGGCTTTAAAATACCTCCCAAAAACGAAATAAAAGGCTTTAAAATACCTTTTAAATGTTATTAACCAAATATTATCACCAAAACACGGATTTAACCATCATGGTATGAGGAACCAAGGGTGAAAAATGTTTTATGGTTAAAACAAATGAAATAAAATAAAAAAGGTTTGAAAATATTTGAAATGGTAAAAACCGATTACAAATATGGAAATGAATTAAAGGGGAAAGACGAGAACAAACACGGTTGAGTTCTGACCTGGACACCCCATTTAGGCGCGGGCAAGCCGGCGAGCCAAAGAGCTTCTGTCTCAAGCCAAAAATCAGCTTTGGCTCGTTTATCCCATGTTTTGGTATATGTTATGCAAGTTTTAGCATGTTGTAGTCATGAAACAAATAAAAACATGATAAAAGAAGGATTTTTACACCCTCATACTTACATGTTTGGTTATGGCGAGAAACCGACGTAAGTGTAACAACTCGTTTGGTCGGAAAAGACTCGGTTTAAAACCGTTTTGGTAAATAAAAAGAGTGTTTTAAGATTAGTGACGGTGTAATGGTCGAAGTGGTCGGTCAAGTGATTTAATGCACGATGACGGTACCAAACAATATGTAAGGCTTGTATTTAGGTAGGTTGTAAATACGCGTCGGGTTGTGACTTAAGAAGTCGAGTCGAGAATTTTAAGGGAGAAAAGAGGGGCGGACACTCGCGTAACTCTCAAATAGGGGCATTTGAGGGGTATTTATAGGAAAATGAGTGGTTGTGTGAGTTTTGAGCGACGTGGCCACCTGGGCTGCTCAAAGAGGAGTGAGCCACGTCGCGGGTCTTCGATTAGTCTTGTCGCTTTCACACAAGAGCAATCATGATTTGTTCTATCCTAGGATTTGTAGTCATATGTTTGTTACTTGACCAAACATAAATCCGGGAAATCTTAGCATAGAAGGTTTGAAAGTTTTGTTTTTGGTGGTTGACTCGGTTTGACTCGTTGTTGGAGTCGGGATTTGAATTTTTGAGTCAGTTTTTGGTCCGGTGTCGGTTTTGACTCTAGTTAGTGTAATTGCGACCCCGTTGTCGTGCATTAAACACTCCAGGTATTTTTGAAATGTTTTATTTTCGAAATCGTTTTAAGTTTTCCGACGTAAAGTTGTACATAAACTGGCGATCAAACGCCGCGATTCCAAAGCATGTTATAGTCCGATAATCATCGGGTGTTTGTTGGAGTCTCAGTAGATACTGGGTATCTACAGCGCCTCTTCTAGAGGCTATCGCAGTTCTTGCTCTTCTTCTTCTTCCTCGGTTTCCTGTTGTTCCGTTCCTATTATTTTATTTTCTTATGTTCTTATGTTCTTTTGTATATAAACCATGTTTTAATGTTTTCCTTTTAATTGTCACATTTTATTTACGACTTGGATCCCTTATAATCGATATTTGCGGGTTTTCGTCATTAAGTCAAACCCGGATCTTAGAAACTCGATTTGTTCATATCAAGTTTCTGGAATTCGACCTTTGTACATATTTCCATTACTTATTTCCAGTTTATCACGTCCTTTCAAGTTCGTTTTCGTCACTATATCAAACCTAATTCGTCTTAATTCGTTTCTAACCCATTTTAATTAGTTTTAATCCGTGTTTATCGCTTTTATGACGACTTCATATGTAATTAAAATATTAAATCACCTTCACTTGAGTTAAATACCGATAATCAACCATTAAGCACTCTAACGAACATTAACAAACCCGCGGTTCTGACTTCACAGCCAGAACTCAACCCAGGAAAAGACGCAGTGGTAGCTGCGCCTCTTCCAAGGGACGCGGCAATGTTGCGCCTGTTGCGGGATGAGTTCTGTCCCTGAACTTCCGCTCTCGCTTTGACCTAGTCTCGATTTACGTAACTAATTGACTATTAACCGTCATATCACTCTTAACCTGTCTTATTCTTGTTATTTTTATTTTTAACCCTTTCGTTTTCTTTTCTTTTCTTCAAATTTCCGTCTTGAGTGTATTTTTGATGTAAATCAATTAATTCATTGTAAAATTATTGCTATTTATTTATTATGTATGAATTATTTATTTGTTTTTCACATGTATATAATTCTAATTCCCAATTCGACATAATTGAATGTTAATTATTTATTCACCAACATAGTTTAATTCACATGCTAGGATTAAAACGCTGGATGTTGCATTGCATGCATATAATCGGCGACATATCAAATATGAATGATTTCCTTAATCATTAGTAGAGGCCGTTATCGAGGCGGGCGGGATTAGGTGTTCATTAAAAGGACTTCCTAATACGTGCTCTCACCCCTTACTCCAGATCTCTGTGAACATCCGTGTTCATTGGCATCCATGAGAGTCATTCTAGACATAGAATGCTAAGGGTAACGAGTTATTAGTGTTCATGTCATTACTTTATGTCTTGACATGACACGAGGTATTCGAACAGTTCCAATTTTCCATAAAAATTGGTGGCGACTCCACAAATGCAAACTCTTGTTCCAAAGCGCCCCAATGGCTCGTGTCCACAGGTTGGCGACTCCGCTGGGGATGATACACTTACGTGTTACCCAGGGTGAAACTTGAACAAGGTTAGAGAATAGTTTATACGAGACAGTTGTGGTTTTCATTACTCCACCTTCTTAGGTCGTTTTATTCGGCCTTCCTCGGCTCAACCCAACCCATTCCACCAATCGTCCCGTCTGGACGGTCAAAATTCTTATCTGGGCCTAAGGATAGATAACGACTAACGTCAACTATACCGTGGTGCATACTCATGTTTGTATTAAGGGCTTTCACTACTCGAGGGAATGGACAAGGAACCGACCTTACTCATGTTCGGCACGGACCTCTCCACAGGCCAAAGTTTGATTGCTTGGTATGGCAACCCACCCTTTTAAGCTAAAACCCTTTAAATGCACTCAATGTAAATTCAATTGGGCTAAGTTAGAGTCAAAATCCAAACCGACTATGTCCAACTCTGCCGAGTTATAAACCGATCTTCCTTTACATTTTGGGTCTTTTCAAATTAGAGTCAAGTCATAAGGCGTCACCCCTACCCCATTTCAGTTAGGGTAGATCTAAATATTTCCGACACCTCGACTCACACACTCGAGTCGACACACCGAATTCTCCTAGTGACACGTTCGAGACACACATACCCAAACCTCGAGTCAAGTCCATCTTAAAACACACGTCTTATAATCATGTATCATCAATCCCATCAACAAGGTCAACCATATAAGGGTCACTCCGTCAAAGTCAACGCTCGAGTCGAAGGTCAAAGTCAAGCACCGTGAATTCAAACACGAGAAGTCACTCACGATATTTCATGAATTCACAAGTCAAGAGTCTAGTCATCTCGTCTCGTCGTATATCCTTTGTTTGTCACCTTAGTATTTGTGATCCCATGCCAAATCAAGTTATAACGCGCATCATTTTCTTCTCGGTAGGAATTCTATGATTTCCAATGAAAATGATCAAGGACGTTTATCTGTCATCGTTGACGAACTAAGTGTTGCATTCATTAAGCTTCAGGTCACCGTTGAAGACTTGAGCACTTGTGTCATCAATATGGAAAGACAAATGGGCATGATGAAACCTTTACCATCTTCTCGTACCCCAAGGCCAGGTCATATCTTCAACACAACTCACCTATCTAAGAAGGCCAATGAAGACAAGGGATTCAACCTCTTGAAAACTCCACCCAGAAGGCCGAGACGAGCTCCTAGGTAATTCATTGACCTCGGAACCACATATGAGGTAGCTCTACAAAGACTGGTTTCCCAGGGAAAACTTCATCCAATCAGTCCAACCCCAGACCCTAAAAAGATATTTCCTAGGTGGAAGGGCAATTCATATTATCAACACCATCGAGGTAGGGGACATGATATGGATGAATGCTTTTGTCTAAAGCATATTATTCAAGATATGATAGAGGATGGCAGACTTTCTGTACCACCTTCCGTCAAGCGATCCAAGAAGATCGACCCTGTTGGGTCTAATATCATTAAACATGACCATGAATCATTCCTAGATTGTTCTCGCCTCCTCGATCCTCATGATAACGAAGAGATCAACGTGCTTGAGGATGACGATGTCCAAAGTGGAATGTTCATGCTTTCTATGGCCTTCAACGATTAATTTTCCAAGATAGAGGGAGCCATTGATAACCTAAACTCTCGACTTTCCAACATAGCGAACCAGTTTGCTGAAATGGGTAAGAAGCTTGAGGCCCAACCTCTCAAGATAAAAAGTGTCCAGACAAACCCTTAATCTCATGGTCTCGAGGAGAAAGCAACAAGTGAGCAATCTATTCCTAGTTCTTCTCATCCAGGAATCAAAATCAACAAAGGCAACTTCACGGAGCCTTCGTCAAAGAAACCTAACAACTCTCCAAGGTCATTTACAAAGGCTTCCGACAAGAAGGACACACCTCCTAGGAAATTTACCAACATTGGTATTACATACGTCGTTGCCTTTCTGAGGCTCATGGAACGACGAATGTTAAAGCCTATCGATCCTACACCAGATCCAGAAAAGAAGTCTAGGTTCTGGGATGAGAATGTCTACTGCAAGTACCATTGAGGCAAAGGACATGATATAGAGAAATGTTTCAAATTAAAACATGTCATTCAGGATATGATCGAAAGCGGGAAGCTGTCCCTCTCAACTTTTAACCCACACGGTAAGTTAGGCAATCCGCATGGATATACCACTTATCATGAAACTATTCTTGACTACTATCCTTCCAGTGTTCCCAATGATGAGGACGAGGTGCTCAAATGGGTGAATGTTCAAAGTTAGATGTCGAAGCCAGTTGCTGGAAAAGTAAATCTTTAAGCGTGGGCCGATGATTACGAGTCTGGATCTAAGATCGCGTCAAAGTCCGAATCCGAGTCCAAATCTTAGGCTTTCTATCCCATGATTTTGTCATAGTGTCTTTTTTTATGTCCATTTCCATTTCTAGTGACAACCTGGGGGCTGTCCCACGAGTCACATGCCTTCTCGAGTCTATGTTAAATACATCCATTACTCATTTCAATAAAATTACAATTTTCAATCCACTTATTTTCCTTCTCTTTTCTCTAACCTTTTTTCTGTGTCGAAGAGAATTGATTTAAGACATTTTAAAAACGAACAACAACATATGTCAGTCGATGTGAGTACACTTAAATGATGTTCCATTCCGAGTTGTAGAGGACCTGAAACTCAGTGTTCATTTCCTTACCTATTCCATGTCTACAATAAAAACCCTCTCTATACCCCAGTTTAGTATGAGCCTATCAAGAGAGATTCTAGGACGAATCCAGACCATCTCCTGATACCGTCGTTAGGTACCAAAAATAAATACCTAAGTACAACTAACAGAAGTTAGCGATAAGTAGGGTCGATCTCCACAGGGAGGCTAAGTATCTATCTGAACGTACGTCTGTCTAGGTCATAATTGGGGAGTTTTAAAATTGTTTTATAAAACGATTAAAGGCAAAGGGCAAGAGAAATAAAGGCAAGAGAAATAAAAGTAAGGAAAAGCTAAGATTGATCAGATAAGGAGAAATATGTCAGGATTTCGGTTCACCATGGCAGTTAATCGACTCGGTCACAAATAATCTAGACAATCTACTGTGAGAAGGGCAAGGAAAAGGTCCTTCCGGTCCGCTATCCACCCTAGATTACAGCTAACTTAACTTTCGTCCTCTAGGGTAGTCTACTGTTCATAGCAGGTCTGTTCATTTCAATCTTCCGATCTAGGAGCGAAGTTAACAAGATTAAAGTTATTTAGAAACGTGCACTCAACTAAACATGTTACAGTTATATTGCTATGGTCATAGATTCTCACAAATAAATCATCTAGCCTATTTACAACATCGTCACTTTACTACCATGGCTCCCCTAATCGTAACATAGGAAGATTTAGCTACTCATGCTATCGATGCAATTAACAACAATAAACATAAACATGCTAAGAGACATGATGGAGAGAATTAAAGGATGAATTATACTATCAGCAATAACAAAAGTAATTAAGAGACAATGAAATAAGGAGAACAATAATTAAAGCAAGCAAAAGTTTAGATTAAGATTAAGAGTAGAGAAAGATTACAATCAAGCGAATCCGGCGTAACGAATAAGTAGCAGCAGTAATAAGAGTAAAGAGAATTGTAAAGCAGTATTAAGAGATGTTCCGAGATTAAGAAGTGTTTATGACCTAATCTCGACTTCCCTTATATAGGGAGTGAAAATTAACAAAAGATAAACATAAACACGGATTAATTAACCCGTGAACTATAGCTAGTTACTCGATCGAGGCTTTTTATTCCTCTAGATTGAGTACTTCTCCAGCAAAACCGTTCGATCGAGCAATTGAGGCTCTCGATCGAACACTCATAAGTTAGCCACCTTCGATCGACTTCCCGAACCACTCGATCGAACTTCCGCAGCAGCCAAACCACTCGATCGAGCTAAAAAAGCTCTCGATCGATCAGATTTCCACTGAATCAGCCTTGACTCGTTTGGTTAGCCTTCCAAGGACCTCCCTTCACGCTTCCCGAGGTATGACTCCTGCTCTAAATCTCCGTCTCCTTAAAATGCATGCAAAGTGAGACGACTAAGGCACGATTCCACTACTTTTGGGTCCATTTCTGCAATTAAGACAAAACAAACCAAAGTAGCAAATTCAGGGCATTTTGTAATATAAAGCAATGAAAATGGCATATAAATGCGTGCAATAAGAGGCTAAAAAGTCTATATAAATTGCACGTATAAAATCTCCCCAAACCGAACCTTTACCCGTCCTCGAGTGAACTAAATGCAAACTAATGGAACGGATATGAAAACTCAGAGCTAGCTATAACTTGCCCACTTAAACCATTTAATGCAATCAAAAATTAACAGTTATAACTACAACAGTCAATACGCAAACGAGTTGTATGATGTCTATAAATAAGCTGACTTGTCGACCTTGCAAGACCATTAAAATCGGACTCTCACGGGTCAAATTTCTCTCATGAAGCAAAGGGTGAAAGTATATGTGTAAGACAAGAAGAGGAAAAAAGTCACTCACCTAAACTGCGACCCACATAACATGCATGCAACAAAAATGATAGACGATTCCAATCACCGCACATACATTCCAACCAACAATGTCCGTCACAGCCGAGGGTTTACAAATGATATGGGAGAGTGAGGTTACAGGTGAAAAAAAGGCAAAACAGATTATGGAAATGTGGAGGTAAAGTGTCAAGCTAGCACCTAAACAGGATCATATAAGACTATCCAATTCTCAGCTGACTAGAAATCGAACACAAGTGCCCTTCTTTGGCACAAAACTCACTAACCAATACACAATCTCCTCAAAAAGATATAAATAAAAATGGAGGAGTAAGACCGTCACAAACTTCCCTTTTTTAATATGGTCTATTTTCTTCATTTCAACTTCTCTTTTTCTTCTTTTTTCTTCTTTCTCTTTCCTGACTCACGTTAGTTTCTCCTTTTTGTTTTCATTTTCTTTTTCTTTTTTTTCATTCCTTTCCATGATTTTCTCATTTTACTGCCTACTTTTGTTTCTTTTATACCAACTCCGTATAATGAGAATGAACCAAACTTACATCAACGAAAGATATACCACATAAAGTACACTAAACTAGCTTGACTGACAGGCTTAATTTGGGTGTGGCTAATGGGTCAAAAGGCTCTATTTGGCTAATGTGGAGCTAAATGGGTGAAAATGAAAGAAATGGGGGAATTGTAAGCACCTCTCTACATGTGATACCGACCACAAACTCAAATGTATGCAAGCAAAAGGCAATCGAATTTCATAAAAGTGCAAATGTGATGAACATGTTATGCAAGGAGTACTACTCTCAATTCCTACATGAAATGGTCATGAATGACACCAGTTATACGGCTCTAAAAACTTAGAAATTGTAAAGTTGTTTGCCAATTTTATCAGGTCAAGTCTATACAGTCAGCTATATTTTTGACATTAACTCGTAGATATGCGCATGACTAAGCTAATAACTGCCAATTAGATGTAAGGCTCAAGTGATATGATAAGTTAAAGTGCAAAATCATCACGAAAATCTACCGTTCCGACTCAACCTATATGCAAAATGAAACGTGATTTTTTTTTTTTTGGATTTTTCATAACTTTTTTAAATAAAATGCAATGCAAGCAGAAAAATAAACGTGAATGCAAAAACAAATGCAAATGCAAACTTAAAGGATGCAATACCCTCCCCAACCAAAACAGACAACGCCCTCGTTGTCCTCCAGCATACACCAGCAGAATATATAATGGGAAAGGGATAAAACAACTAATAAAATAATGAATAAAATAAATAAATAAGGAGATGAAAATAAAAGAGCAAACATACATACAAAATGACGAACTTCCCCAAACTAGCCAGAAAACTGAGGAAGTGAGTAGACCACTAGCTACTTGTCAACGGGATCCTCCTCCTCCTCACCCGCCACCGTGTAGTCAGGATCCCGCTCCTGCTCCCTCCTCCTCCTCTTGTCAGCTCGAGCTCTCTCCTCCTGCTCAGTTGTGCCCGCCTCGCTCTTTGGCTGCGGGTACCTCTCCGCGGGAACCAGTAGAAATAAGGGTGTGGCCAGCCCTCGGGAATGGGACGTCCTCTCCTCATGTGATACTTGTACAGAGGGAACAAGGTAACTGCCAGATCCCGCTCCATACGAGCCTTCCTGGTAAGGAACTCAATAAGCAAACCATCACGACGCCCTTGGTCGATGACCTCGGGCGCTTCGAAGGGTGGAGGAGGAACAAAATTAGCCGGGTAGACCGGCTGTGTAACAGAAGGAGTGGGGATAGGGGTCGGTGTAGGCGTGGGCGTGGAAGACTGCCCAGACTCAGTCGGTGTGGATCCCTCTCCAGTCTCAGGTCTCTTCCGCTTCTTAAGAGCGGACGTGGTAGGTGTAGCGAGTGTAAGGTGGTAGTAGTAGGGACCACCGTCTCAGACAGGGATGGGGTAACAGTAGAGCTAGTCGAGGGAATGGCGTTACTATTCATCCTAATCAATCAAATAAGACATTTATCAGACAATTAACAAGGACAAATCTTTTTTTCCCTAATTTGAGCAAAGATTTCGAAACCCTAACCCTTCAATTAAGGTCGAAAAACAACAATTAAACAATAAAAAGAGGGAAAGATAACATACTTGATTGAAGACCCACAAGAAAATGCAAATTAATCGACAAAAACGCACAAAAACAGTCAGATTTTGACCCAACTCGAGCAAACCCTAATTCCCAATTTGAACAGCAATAAACACGAAATTGAAGGGAAAAATAGAGGGCAAATATCGATAATCACACAAGAAGCACAATGTGGTAGTTGAATTTGATGATGGGGGAGAAAAATGGAGGAATTGGGGATTTTATAGGGTTTTATCGTGAAAATAAGGAGAGAAGAAGAAATAGAATGAAAAATATAAGAGGAAAAGAAAGACTCCCTGCGTCATATAAGCCTTAGTCACTCGATCGAGTGATTTTAAACCACTCGATCGAGACCTTTTCCCTGCATTCTTCTCGATCGAGTAAAAAGCCTCTCGATTGAGATCTCTTCTTTTTGGACAATTCGATCGAGAGCCTGAAACTGCTCGATCGATCCCTTTTTCTGGGCAATCCTCTCGATCGAGGTCAAAAAGCACTCGATCGAGGTGGTTTCCTTTGGCATGCGTCCCAATGCGATAAGTCTTCCCCAAACCTGCATAGAAACACGTAGAAATACTTCCCGCAAATACCAAATTCACAAAATATGCAGTCTATATTCGGTTTTACTCTAAAACTAACTACGCTATAGTCTAACAGTCTAAAACGCAATTAAAATGTCTTAAACGGAAATTCAAAATTACAAAGTGTTACAACGGGGCATTCCCTGATCATCTTCCAAAACACTGTAGTAGCCCAAAAGAGGGCTTTTGACTGGAGAAGTTCCCATCAGCATCGCGGACCGTCCTTTTGGATCACCATGAGCTTAAACTCGAACTAATGGAAGGAGAATAGTTTGCGTCCACATACGCCTTCACCTTCTTCTTTCCTTTGGCATTCCTATCTTTATTGGTGGCATTCCCATCACTTAATTTGACCTTCACTGTACCATAACTGATGGCATCTCCAGTATCCACTATGTCTGTACCTGCAGTAAGGAAAACAACAGAATAGTCCTCCATATTGCTCTTAGTCTGAGGCGGAGGTGTCACTATAGCTGCATAATACTCAATATTTTCAGCTCGAGTTCCTGTGTCTGGGTCAATAGAGGGTAGGGCATTACAAGGTTGAACTTGCATAGGAGCCCTACGAGCTTTGGACTGATAAAATGTCAGCTCCTCATCTCCTACCTAGAAGGTAAGGGTCTTTCCCCCGACATCAATTACTGCGCGAGCAGTAAACAAAAATGGTCTCCCTAAAATAATAGGGGTATAAGAGTCTTCGGGTATGTCTAAGACCACAAAGTCAACGGAAATAAAGAATCTCTCGATTTTCACAGGTATGTCCTCTAAGACACCTAGTGGTCGTGATATACTACGGTCGGACATCTGAACGGTCATATTGGTACAATTAAATTTGGTCAAACCCAGTCTCTTAGCGAGAGACAGAGGTAAGACACTCACGCTAACTCCTAAGTCACATAGCGCATTGTCAATTAAGTGGGTCCTTATATGATATGGAATTGAAAAACTACCCGGGTCTGATTGTTAAGTGGTGTATTATTCTGAACTAAGGCGGACCCTACTTCAGTCAAAGCCACCGTTTCACGGTCACTTATATGTCTCTAACGCGATAAAATTTCTTTCATGAACTTCATGTAAGAGGGTACCTGGGTAAGCAGTTCGGCGAAAGGAACGTTGACATGAAGGCTCTTCAGGATTTCAGCAAATTTCCCGAACTATTGGTTGGCCTTATTATTCTGCAATCGCCTTGGAAAGGGAACCGTGATAGGAATTTCTAACCCTTTGTTTATTTCTGCCAATGTCTCGACATGATCGTCAATATTTCTGCTCGATCGATCCCTTTTTCTTCTCGATCGAGGTCTTTTAGCAGCAATATCAGTCGATCGAGCATCATCAGCAACTCGATCGAAGTCCTCTTTATCAGCATCACTCGATCGAGATATGTTTTCACTCGATCAAGCATTTTTCTCAGCAAATTCATTCGATCGAGGGATTTCCTCTACTCGATCGGATTCTTCAAAATCAGTTGTACTCGATTGAACTCCAGCTTCACTTGATCGAGTACTATTTCCTGCATTTCCTCTCGATCGACCACCAGAAATGAGTTGATCGAGGATTTTCCTTGGATTCAGCATTGTTTCGTCCACTGACAACTATTCACGGCCTGTAGCAGTGCTTTCTAGGTCTGATATGTCTTCACCAGTTGACATTTTGGGTCCTTCATAAGAGAGACCACTTCGCAAATTTATCGCCTCATGTTGGTTCTTATCGGGTTGAGACGGTAAATGACCCGACTTCCTTGAAGATTGATTTGTGGCGAGTTGAGCAATTTGAGACTCGAGTGACTTTATCGACGCATCTTTCTGTTGGTCACTCTTCTGCAACTGTATAGTCAATGATTGGATCATCGACTTCAACTCCGCCATATCACTTACACCACTAGAGGAAGCACCTTGTTGCGGCGGTGGAAAGGATGGAGGCTTTTGAAAGCCTTGTTGAGCTTTATGAGGAGGAACGTAAGCTTGTTGCTGCTGCGGAGGAGAGGTAGGATTCATCACATTCTGACTAGTTGACACGGCTATCGCAACCCTATCAAAGATAAAACCTAACGGTCTCAACTAAAATATAGCAGAGGCAGTCGAGTATCGAATCCACAGGGAGGTAATGCAATTACAGCTGTCTAATTCTAATCCTATGGTAACAATTGGAGGTTGGTTGAATTTGATTCTAAACTACGAGGTTTAAAGGAAAGAGAAATAAAATAAAGAGCAGTAAAGGCAATAAAATACGATTTAAACTATCAAGAAAAGAGGGACATGTCAGGATTTCGGTTCACTACGGTAGTCCAATAACTCAGCTGTAAATGACTCAGACGAACTAATGTGAGACGGATGTTAAAAGGTCCTTTCGGTCCACTTTATATCCTAAAATACCACTAACTTAACTTTCGTCCTCATTAAGGTAGTCTACTGTTTATAGCAGGCCAATTTAGTCCAATCTTTCGATCCAGGATTAATTTTAGCCAGATTAATGGGTGACATAGAAGCGTGCACTCAACTAGGTCGGGAATTACAGTTAAATTGCTATAGTGACAGAGTCTAGTGATTAATTCGTCTAATTCATCTACTAAATCGTCATCTTTCTACCGTAGATTCCCTAATCCCAACATGAAGGGAGTTTAGCTACTCATATCGGTGATTAAACTAACAGCAAACAATTTACCAGCAGTGAACATTATAAATAAACTAAAACTCGCAATAATGAAAATTAGGGCAAAGGAAAATAAAAATACAAATGAGAAATTAAAGCAACAAATGATTATTATTAATAAAGGGAGAGAAAGGATTACAATCAGTGCGAATCCGGCGTAAAGAACAACTGCATCCGAGCAATAATAACCCCAAAGTAAAGTAACAGTGTAGAGGAATAAAAGTTACGTAGTAAAGTTCTACTGTGAAAGCTAGAGTAAAAGGTAGATAAAAAGATTAAAAGGTGATGTTTAACCTAGTTAACATAGGTTTAAATAGAAAAGAAACTAAATCTCGCGAAATAAAACATCACACGGACTGATTAAAAGCCCATAATGACGAAACCAGTCGATCGAGTGGATTAAAACCACTCGATCGACCAACTCTCCAGCAAAAGTTACTCGATCGACCAAGAAGTCACTCGATCGAGTAGATGGTCCTTGTGCAGCTTAGTGATCGAGTGAAATGTTACTCGATCGACCATCAAGGCATATGAAAACCACTCAATCGAGTGACTAGACTTCTTTTCAGCTCACGTCTGCGTCTAAGAGCCACGTAATGCGTGCCACGACGCTTCCAAATGCAGTACCTCACTCTGGGACAATTCCGTCTCCTCTAAATGCATGCAAAAAGGACGAAAAGGAGTGTGGTTCCACTACTTTCGCGATCATTCCTACAAAAAGGACAAAGTACACCAAAGTAGCCAATTCGGGGCAAAATACCATAAAAACAGTATAGAAATGCATAGAAATACGTGCTGAAATAGGCTAAAAAGACTATACATTAGGCACGTATCAAATCTCCCCAAACCAAACTTTTACTCGCCCTCGAGTAAACTCAAAACTAAACTAATGGAACGGAAATGATAACTCAGAGCTAGCCTAACTTGTCTACTTGAACCAATTTAATGCAACAAAAATCAACGGTTAAAGCCAAGCAGTCAATACGCAAACGAATTATAAGCTGTTCAGAAATAAAGCTGACCTATCGACCTTGCAAGACCAATAAAACTGGACTCTCTCGTGGTCACTCTTCTCTCATGAAGCAAAGGGCAAATGTTGTATGTAAAGAAGAGAAGAAAAGACAGTCACTCACCTAACTACGACCTACATAGCATGCATGCAACAAAAATGAAAGACAACTCAAGTACTAATGCACAAATTCCAACCGATAATGTCCGTCACAGCCGAGGGTTTGCAAATAATATGGGAATAGTGAGGTTCAGGTGAGAAAAGGCAAAACAAGTTATGGAAAAGTGGAGGTAAAAGCGTCAAGCTAGTTCCTAACAAGACCATAATGAAACCATCCGGATCTCAACTGACTGAAAAACTAAGTACAAGTGCCCTTCACTTGGCACAAAACTCACTAGACTCAAAACACAATCTCCTCAAAAAATATGGGATAGAACGGAGGAGTCAGACGGTCACAAACTTCCCTTTTAAAAACACCGTCTGAAACAACTAACTGAAACAAACAATCCTTTTCGATTGTACGTCTTCAATCATCTTCTCAACTCTGACAAGAGGGCACAACTGTTTTCACAATTTTTTTTTTCTTTCTTTTTTTTTCTGTTTTTCATCATTTTTTTTTCTTTTCTTTCACGTTTTCTTTCTCTTTTTTTTTCTTTTTTCAATACTTTTTTTTTCTTCTTTCCTCCTTCCTTAGTACAAACACCAACTCCAAACAAGAATTACGGACCAAACTGCAATGGAAAACATACCACAAAAGAACATACTAACTAGCTTGTATAGGCAGGCTTAGTTCGGAATGTAGCTAATGGGTCATAAAGGCAAGTTTTGGCTAATGTGGAGCTAAATGGGTGAAAGATATAAAGAAAGGGGAATTTGCAAGACCCTCCCTGCATGTGACACCAACCACAAACCCGAGAATGTGCATTTGACAAGAAATTGAATGTCATAAATGTGCAAAAGAGATGAACATGCTATGCAAGGAGTACTACTCTCAAAATTCCTAATGAACTGGTCATGGATGGCACCAGTTATGGCTCTAAAAACTCAGAATTTTTAAGTAGTTTGCCAATTTATAGGTCAAGTCTAAACAGTCAGCTTATATTTGAACAGAAATTCGTAGATTATGCGTATGACAAAGCTAATAACTATCAATAAAAGTGCAGGGCTCAAGTAAAGTGACAAGTTATAGTGCAATTTCATCACGGGAATCTACCGTTCCGACTCAACCTATATGCAAAAATAAACGTGAATTTTTTTTTGAATTTTTGAAATTTTTCTAATTTGTTTGGATTTTTTTTTTTTTATGGAAAATAAAGAACAATGCAAGCTGAAAAGTAAACGTGAATGCAAAACAAATGCAGATGCAGACTCAAAAGGATGCAATACCCTCCCCAAACCAAAACGGACAACGCCCTCGTTGTCCTCCAGCATACACCAGCAGAAATATGGGGGAGCGGGAATATACAACCAACAAAATAAAAATAAAGGAGATAAAATAAAAAGAGTAAGAGGTACATACAAAAAACGAACTTCCCCAAACCAGCCAGAAAACTGGGGAAGTGAGTAGACCAGTAGCTACTCGTCGTCGTCGTCGTCGTCGCCATCTCCATCTCCCTCCCCCCGGTACAACGGGTCTCTCTCCTCCTCTCTCCTCGCCCGCTCCTCAGCGCGAGCTCTCTCCACCGCCACCTCTGGGTCCTCGCTCTCCTCCTCGTCCTCTGACACCGGGTACCCCTCAGCTGGGAACCGGAAGAAGGAAGGGTGTGGCCAACCCTCGGGGATCGCTCTGTGTCTGGGTCTGGATCTGGTCAGTGGGAGGTGGGGCAGGAGTAGGAGTAGGAGTAGGAGTGGTAGTAGCAGTGGGAGTAGGGGTCGGATCGGGAGTAGCCGTGGAAGGCTGGGTACTCCCTGCAGGTGTAGACCCCTCTCCAGTCTCGACTCGCCGCTTTTTAGCGGCGGGCTCATCGGGAGATGGACGAGGCGGAAGGTGAAGTAAGGGCAAGGCAGGCAGACGGTGGCCCTTTGGCATAGTAGGTAAGGGCTCGGGACGGGGAGACTGCCGCAAGGTAAGTCAACGCAGACAAGGAGCCGTCAATCTTCCAAGTCCGGTAGTCCGGGGTAAGCCAATGCCGAGCAAGCATGGCGGGCGGACTCGACCTCTCTCCCGGGAGGTACTGCAAGTCACGAGGCCAAGGGGAGAAAAGGCGATGGGCAAGGATGGTGGCTATGCCACCGCAGTAATGGTTCCGTCTCCTTCTTCCCCTGGTCGTGGAGGTATTGGGCGGTGAGGTAGGCAATGTTGAAGGTAAAAGGACCCTCACGAGACGACATTCGGTAACCACCCGGATGGAGAGCTCGCGGTTCGTGATGTTATTCGGCTCCTTTCGGCCGAAAATAGAGCTCCCCATGAGTCCGAGAAAACAATGGACGGGGGGATGGTGGACTGGTGGAGCTTTCGCTCTGAAAGCGAGTCCGGGCCAAGCACCGCCGGACACCTTATAAACCTTCCTCGAGTCTGACGTCACACCCGAGGAGGTAAGGTCTAGCAACCTACCAAACTCGGCCCAGGGGGCATCGAAAGGTCCTTAAATAACCGGAAAGAGACTGACGAGCAGTCGGGGTCAGTAGCGTATGCCCCTGAGGAGAAGGTAAAAGAGCTGAGAAACTCGAGACTCAGCTCTAAGAAGGTGTGGCCCCTCATGGTAATGAGGCCAGGCATCCCCGTGACCCGTAATAAATCACACACTGACTCGTAAAGGCCAAGTTTCTCTAATGCCGATTTGTCTAAAAATCGGGAAGGCATATGTTCACACTTCAGCAGGTTATAAAATTTATCGCGATGTAAAGCATTGACGAATAATACCTGCGGGTAGTCCGGGTGAGAGTCCAGGGAAGTGTCCCCTCGGACAGTAACTGTCTCAGTAGTAGGCGGGTCGGCAGCTGAAGTAGAAGCAGAAGCGGGGGCAGCAGCAGTGGAAGGGCTAGCTGTGGTGGAGGTGGAAGTAACTGGAGCTGGTGTAGCCTTGACTAGTCGACGACCCGGCCTCCATCTCTCGGAACGCAGCGGCGGCCCGCTCTCGGACCGTGTAAGGGACTAAAGCGATTACAAGGCAGCGAGGTCTGCTGGTGAGTGTGCCACAGTGTAGAAGTGGTGGCGAAGTGGTGGCTGGAGTAGCTCGAATCGAGCTCCCACCGAGCTAGCTGGAGCGTAAACTGTCCCGGCAGCCGAAACAAGGAAGACTGGGGCTGCAGTGGTGACTAAAGCGGAGCTAGTGGCAACAGCAGGGGCCACGGACTCGCTCAAGGACGGGCTGGAGGAAGTACTAGTGGAGGGTAAAGTACTGGACTCCATCTTGTCCTGCTCAATTCCACTCGATCGAGTGGTTTTAAACCGCTCGATCGAGCACTGTTGATCCTTCAGCTTCCTATCGAGTAAAATGTTACTCGATCGACCATTCCCTCATTTGGCTTTACTCGATCGACTGGAAAAACAGCTCGATCGACCATATTTTCACTCGATCGAGTACAAAAAGTACTCGATCGAGGACTTTCCTCTTGTAGACTCTTGAATTTCCGTCTTTTCTTCCTTGAATTGCGTGAAGCTTCCCCAAACCTACATAAAAACACATCCAAAAGTTTCCCAAAATACCAAATACGCAAAAACACAGTCTATAGTCTTACGTCTATGCTAAAAATTGTCTAAAACTAATTGTCCTAATTAAAACGCAAATAAACAAATTCAAAAGAAATTCAAAAATTGTCTATTACAAGGTGTTACACGGGGCATTTCCCCGTTTAATTCCCATCAAATTTCAGTAGCCCCTTCGTGGGCTTCTGACTGGAGGACGTCACCTCAGCAACGCTGACTATCCTCTTCATCTTCCATGAGCTTGAATTATCCTTTGAAACAGTAGGAGGAATGTAATTCCAGTCTATGTAGATTCGAACTTGCTTCGTCCTTGCTCCTCTGTCATCTTCTTTGGCATCTTTGCTTCCAATTTGATTGATAATGGTTGCACCATGTCCCTTGACAGCCCCATCCTTGCTTTCATCTGTACCTGCAGTAAGGAAAACAGACGAACTTTCCTCCTTTTTGCTCTCAATCTGAGGCGGAGGGTCAACAATAGCGGCACAATTCTCCAAATTTTCATTTGGAGTGTCAATAATAGGAACAATAGAAGAGAGAGCATTGCAAGACTGGGCTTGCATGGGAGCTCTCCGGAACTTGGACTGATGAAAAATCAGCTCCTCATCCCCTACCTGAAAGGTCAAAGTCTTCCCCCTGACGTCTATTACTGCACGGGCAGTGGACAAAAATGGTCTCCCTAAAATGATAGGGGTGTGTGCATCTTCGGGGATGTCTAAGACAACAAAATCAACGGGAATAAAGAACTTCCCGATCTGAACAGGTACGTCTTCTACTATACCTAGTGGCCGTGACAGACTACGGTCGGCCATCTGGACAGTCATGTTGGTGCAACTCAGTTTTGTCAAACAAGTCTCTTGGCCAGAGACAAAGGTAAGACACTTACGCTAGCGCCTAAATCGCATAGCGCATTATCAATCAATTGCATACCGATATGACATGGAATCGAAAAACTACCCGGGTTTGATTGCTTAGGGGGTAACTTATTCTGAAATAGGGCTGACCCCACCTCAGTCAAAGCTACGGTCTCACTGTCATTAATAGTCCTCTTACGTGCTAAAATTTCTTTCATAAATTTTAAATAAGAGAGTACCTTAGTCAGCAATTCAGTGAACGGCACGGAGACTTCCAAGCTCTTCAAAAGTTCGACAAATTTGCCAAACTGTTGATTAACTTTGGTATTCTGCAGCCGCCTCGGGAAGGGAACCGTGATTGGTATCTCGAGTCCCTTGTTTCTCTCTTCTAAAGTGTCTTCCGGAGCAAGTTCAATATCCTTTGGGCGCTTCTTACCTCTCGAACGAGGTCTTTCCGGTGATTTCTCGCTTAAACGAGCACTAGCAGGCTCTCGAATAAGCTTCCCGTCATCAATACCGCTCGATCGACCAAGTTCCTCACTCGATCGAGCTGTTTCTTCTTCAACAGCAGTCGATCGAGTAAAGTTTCCACTCGATCGACCAATCTCATTATCTGCTGCACTCGATCGAGTAGGAATTCTACTCGATCGACCGGTTTGTTCTTCCTGTTCACTCGATCGAGTGGAAAAGTCACTCGATCGACCAATATCATCCTCAATTCTGCTCGATCGAACACCAGTCTTCAGTCAATCGAGTAGCTGCTTTGTCGTGAGCCCTTTTTTTCTCGACAGTACACTGTTCACCATCAGTAATGGCTTCCTTAGGGTCTGATTTTTGCACTTCCGGTCCCTCATAAGAAAGACCGCTTCTCAATTCTATCAGATTTACCGTCTCATGTGGATTCTTCTCATTTTGAGTCGGTAATTGACCCGGCTTTCTCGTGGATTGATTTGCAGCAAGTTGGGCAAATTGAGTCTCAAGTGCCTTAAATGACGCGTCTTTCTGTTGATTTTGTTGATCATTCAGCTGCAATTGCTTTGATATGGCTTGCATCATGGACTTAAGCTCACCCATTTCACTCACCCCACTAGAAGATGATGCACCTTGGTTAGGAGGGTTGAAAGAAGGAGGCTTCTGATAGCCTTGTTGATTCTTGTGTGGAGGGATATACGGCTGCTGAGTCGGGGGAGCAGTGGGATTGAGCACATTCTGATTGCTCCACCTCAAATTGGGATGGACGTTCGTCTCGTAATAAGTGTTGTTCTGCCTGTAATGTTGAAAGGCAGCGCATTGCTCAAAAGGACTGGGGCAATGATCTGAGACATGTCCCTCTCCTCCGCATCTTCTACGAGAAAAAGACCGTCCGTCACAAAGATTAACCTGGTACATTCCCCCCTTGGAGGCTCCTCCTAACTCATACTTGTCAAACCTTGCGGTAAGAGCTTCAAGTGCAGCGACAGAAGAAGATTCAGCAGCTCTTCTTTGATTTCCTCTCGAGTTCCCATATTCAGCCTTATGGATGGCCAAATCATCTATGATCTTCCACCCCTTGGTTGCTCCCAAGTTTTCAGCAAATCGGCCATTGGCCACAGCATCCAAAATAGCCCTCTGATCGTCATACAATCCATTATAGAAATGATTGCACAAGCTCCATTTTTCGAAACCATGGTGCGGTATGGTACGCACTAGCTTCTTAAATCGAACCCATGCCTCGTGAAAGTTCTCGTCAGGCCCTTGTTTAAAACTTGTTATCTGAGCTCTAATGGCGATAGTCCTCGATGCAGAAAAGTACTTCTTGTAAAATGCTAAAGCCAGTGAATTCCAGTCAGTTATACCGTGAGCAGTTCGGTCCAAATCCCTATACCACTCCCTTGCAAAGATCGCGAGTGAGAAAATGAACATGGTTTCTTTTATCGATCCCATTGTCACGCCACGGGAAGGGGTATAGAGCAGCAGTAATCAATAAAGGTCTCCATATGTTGAGCTGCATCTTCAGTTGCAGCTCCCCCGAACTGATTTCTCTCGATCAAGCTGATATAAGCAGGTTTCGGTTCGAATTTTCTTGCCTCCCCTGGTAGTACAAATCCCTTATAGAGATCCTCAGCTGTGGGTTCAGAATGACTGGCACTTCTTCGGCCATTTCGGGAAAGTCCGGAAAAATAACGGTTTCAACTGATGAGTGTGAAACTGGAGAAGAAGGTGGATTATCCTCAAACAGTTCGTTCTCGTAAAAGTTGGAATGAGAACTAGGCTCTTCCTCTAACTGTTGATCTTGAAACAATCTCCTCTTTACGCGCAAAGATCTCTCAATCTCTGGATCGAATGGTAGTAGTGGACCACCCTGCGACCTGCGCATAAGAAGAAACTACGAGCATAATATAAGAATAGTCTAAGGAACGGGTGTTCCTTAAACTGAGAAGGATTAAAAAAGAAACAACTAATAAATTGAACAATTGCCTCCCCGACAACGGCGCCAAAATTTGACACGGCTATCGCAACCCTATCAAAGATAAAACCTAACAGTCTCAACTAAAATGTAGCAGAGGCAGTCGAGTATCGAATCCACGGGGAGGTAATGCAATTACAGCTGTCTAATTCTAATCCTATGGTAACAATTGGAGGTTGGTTGAATTTGATTCTAAACTACGAGGTTTAAAGGAAAGAGAAATAAAATAAAGAGCAGTAAAGGCAATAAAATACGATTTAAACTATCAAGAAAAGAGGGACATGTCGGGATTTCGGTTCACTACGGTAGTCAAATAACTCAGCTGTAAATGACTCAGACGAACTAATGTGAGACGGATGTTAAAAGGTCCTTTCGGTCCACTTTCTATCCTAAAATACCACTAACTTAACTTTCGTCCTCATTAGGGTAGTCTACTGTTTATAGCAGGCCTATTTAGTCCAATCTTTCGATCCAGGATTAATTTTAGCCAGATTAATGGGTGACATAGAAGCGTGCACTCAACTAGGTCGGGAATTACAGTTAAATTGCTATAGTGACAGAGTCTCGTGATTAATTCATCTAATTCATCTACTAAATCGTCATCTTTCTACCGTAGATTCCCTAATCCCAACATGAAGGGAATTTAGCTACTCATATCGGTGATTAAACTAACAGCAAACAATTTACCAGCAGTGAACATTATAAATAAACTAAAACTCGCAATAATGAAAATTAGGGCAAAGGAAAATAAAAATACAAATGAGAAATTAAAGCAACAAATGATTATTATTAATAAAGGGAGAGAAAGGATTACAATCAGTGCGAATCCGGCGTAAAGAACAACTGAATCCGAGCAATAATAACCCCAAAGTAAAGTAACAGTGTAGAGGAATAAAAGTTACGTAGTAAAGTTCTACTGTGAAAGCTAGAGTAAAAGGTAGATAAAAAGATTAAAAGGAGATGTTTAACCTAGTTAACATAGGTTTAAATAGAAAAGAAACTAAATCTCGCGAAATAAAACATCACACGGACTGATTAAAAGCCCATAATGACGAAACCAGTCGATCGAGTGGATTAAAACCACTCGATCGACCAACTCTCCAGCAAAAGTTACTCGATCGACCAAGAAGTCACTCGATCGAGTAGATGGTCCTTGTGCAGCTTAGTGATCGAGTGAAATGTTACTCGATCGACCATCAAGGCATATGAAAACCACTCAATCGAGTGACTAGACTTCTTTTCAGCTCACGTCTGCGTCTAAGTGCCTCGTAATGCGTGCCACGACGCTTCCAACTGCAGTACCTCACTCTGGGACAATTCCGTCTCCTCTAAATGCATGCAAAAAGGACGAAAAGGAGTGTGGTTCCACTACTTTCGCGATCATTCCTACAAAAAGGACAAAGTACACCAAAGTAGCCAATTCGGGGCAAAATACCATAAAAACAGTATAGAAATGCATAGAAATACGTGCTGAAATAGGCTAAAAAGACTATACATTAGGCACGTATCACTAGTTCATCTCAAATTGGGATGGACTCCACTCTGGTTGTTATAATAAGAGCTTCCTTGCCTATATTGCTGAAAGGCAAGGACTTGCTCCTTCTCAGTAGTGTGATCGTCATTACTACCGCACCTCTCACAAGAAACGGTCTCTTGTCTAGTTAACAAGTGAACCGTCTGTTGATCACCAGCACTCTGCAATTCTAGCTTATCAAAACGGGCATTCATGGCTTCCAGCTGAGCCACAACTGCACTATCCACTAAAGAAACAGTTTGAATGCCTCCTCTCGGGTTCCCATACTCAGCACAATGGGTAGCCATTTATTCTATAATACCCCATCCCTTGTCATCATCGTTGTTCTTCTGAAATTGCCTATTAGATGAGGCGTCCAAGATAGCATGGTGGTCATCATACAACCCATTATAGAACTGGTTGCATAAGAACCACTGATCAAAACCATGGTGAGGAAGAGACCTTACCAACTTCTTGAAACGGCACCAAGCTTCATACAAGTGTTCATCCGGTGTCTGCTTAAAACTTGTAATTTTTCCTCTCAGCTGATTGGTTCGTTGTGGAGGAAAATACCTTTTATAGAGAGCAAGGGCCAAACTCTCCCAGTCAGTAATATCGACTGCGGTTCTGTCAAGATCTGTAAGCCATTCACATGCTCCATCTGTCAAAGAAAAAGGAAATAGGACCTCCTTAATCTTGTCCTGGGTCACTCCCTTAGTAGCGGGAATGGTAGAGCAATAGTCAGTGAAAACTTCCATGTGCTTTCGCGGATCTTCACCCGCCACACCTCGGAATAGGTTCCGTTCGACCAGATTGATATAGGACGGCCGGATATCAAAAGTATTTCCGTCCTCGGTCGCAAGTTTGAAACCTTTAGGGATTGAGACAGCTGTGGGCTATGAGTGACTCGCGATATTAGGCATTTTCACTGGATTTACGGCAGAAATAGATTTGTCTTCTTCACAAGACGGGTCTTCTGCAAATAAAAAGTGTTCTAGCTCCGGTTCAAAAGTACTCAAGGATTCCTTTTGAATCTTTCTCTACAGTCTTTGTCTAATGCGAAAGGTCCTTTGTGGCTCAGGATCAGCTGGTACTAACTCAGACCTGTTAGACCTGGGCATAAACAGCACTGGAGAAAATAAGTGAGAATTGTCTCAAGGAATAAAAATTCCCTGAGACCGAGAAAGACAAACGAAACAAAGAACAGACGAATAGGCTATTTCCTCCCCGGCAACGGCGCCAAAATTTGATACCGTCGTTAGGTACCAAAAATAAATACCTAAGTACAACTAACAGAAGCTAGCGATAAGTAGGGTCGATCTCCACGGGGAGGCTAAGTATCTATCTGAAAGTACATCTGTCTACGTCACAATTGGGGGGTTTTAAAATTGTTTTCTAAAATTACTAAAGGCAAAGGGCATAAGAAATAAAGGCAAGAGCAATAAAAGTAAGGAAAAGCTAAGTTGATCAGATAAGGAGAAATATGTCAGGATTTCGGTTCAGCATGGCAGTTCATCGACTCAGTCATAAATAGTCTAGATAATCTACTATGAGAAGGGCAAGGTAAAGGTCCTTCCGGTCCGCTATCCACCCTAAATTACAGCTAACTTAATTTCCGTCCTCATTAGGGTAGTCTACTGTTCATAGCAGGTCTGTTCGTTCCAATCTTTCGATCTAGGAGCAAAGTTAACCAGATAAAAGTTATTTATAGGCGTGCACTCAACTAAACATGTTACAGTTATATTGCTATGGTCACATATTCTCACAAATAAATCATCTAACCTATTTACAACATCGTCACTTTAAGAGGATTGAGGCAGTGTGTAGGAATTTCTTATGGGACAATAGTGCAGATTACAGGAGGATTCCCTTGGTTGGATGGGATACTATATGCAGATCAAAGGATGAGGGAGGATTGGGCATTAAGGATCAGGAAAACTGGAACAAGGCAATGGTTGGAAGACTAGTTGATTGGATAGCTGTCAATAGAGATTCCATTTGGGTGCACTGGATCCATAACAACTACCTCAAAGGGCAGGACTGGATGGAATATAAACCTAGCATGAATTCAACCTGGGTGTGGAGAAGAATCTGCAAGATCAAAGATGAGATGGTGCCAGGTTATACAAATGGAAAATGGCATGTTCAACCTGATGGGTATACACCTGCTGGAACCTATGAGTGGTTCAGGGGGAGTAGGCCAAAGGTGAACTGGTACAAGGTAGTCTGGGATGGGTGGGTAATCCCTAAGCATCAATTTATGGGCTGGTTAGTAACACATGCTGCACTGAACACAACATCTAAGCTGGTTGGGTTTGGTGTGGAAATTGAGGATACCTGCTGTATATGTGCCCTAGCTGAAGAGACCTCTGAACATCTCTTCTGTGAGTGTGAGTACAGCAAGAGGATAGTGAGGGAGGTGAATAAGATGACTAGTTGGAGCTTCCCTGAGAGTGGGGTGTTGGAATGGTGTATGCAAAGGACTGGTACTAAGCTGCAAAAGGGAATCCAGAATGCAATGATGTTGAGCTTGATATATCAGGTATGGCATCAAAGAAACAAGTCTAGGAATGAGAGATTCATGCTGTGTCCAGAACGGGTAGCCAGGCATATAGTAGAGGACATGAGAGCTCGAGTTCGTGGCAGGGACAAGCTGCAGCTGAACTTAGCTGACTTAGAGTGGCTTAAAAAAATGCATCTGTTGGAGTGATAGTATGTTGGTTGTTTTAGTCTACAAGCACCTTATGTAAATTTGATTTTGATATATAATATACTCACATTTCACCAAAAAAAAAAAAAAAAAAAAAAACATCGTCACTTTACTACCATGGCTCCCCTAATCCTAACATAGGAAGATTTAGCTACTCATGCTATTGATGCAATCAATAACTATAAACATAAACATGCTAAGACACATGATAGAGAGAATTAAAGGATGAATTATACTAGCAGCAATAACAAAAGTAATTAAGAGACAATGAAATAAGGAGAACAATAATTAAAGCAAGCAAATGTTTAGATTAAGATTAAGATTAGAGAAAGATTACAATCAAGCGAATCCGGCGTAAAGAATAAGTAGCAGCAGTAATTAAGAGTAAAGAGAAGTATAAAGCAGTATTAAGAGATGTTCCGAGATTAATAAGTGTTTATGACCTAATCTCGACTTCCCTTATATAGGGAGTGAAAATTAACAAAAGTTAAACCTAAACATGGATTAATTAACCCGTGTACTATAGCTAGTTACTCGATCGAGGCTTTTATTCCTCTCGATCGAGTACTTCTCCAGCAAAACCGTTTGATCGAGTAACTGAGGTTCTCGATCGAACACTCCTAAGTTAGCCACCTTCGATCGAGTTCAGGAACCACTCGATCGAACTCCTGCAGCAGCTAAACCACTCGATCGAGCTCTAAAAGCTCTCTATCGATCAGATTTCCACTGAATCAGCCTTGACTCGTTTGGTTAGCCTTCCAAGGACCTCCCTTCAAGCTTCCCAAGGTATGATTTTTGCTCTAAATCTCCGTCTCCTTAAAATGCATGCAAAGTGGGACGACTAAGGCACGATTCCACTACTTTTGGGTCCATTTCTGCAATTAAGACAAAATAAAACAAAGTAGCAAATTCGGGGCATTTTGCAATACAAAGCAATGAAAATAGCATAGAAATGCATGCAATAAGAGGCTAAAAAGTCTATATAAATTGCACGTATCATCTCCCTTTTTAACGATACATGACGGAAGGCAAGCCCATTCCCCACAATAAACAACCCGTGTATAAAAGAACCCAACCCATTTCACACCAAATGTGCTAGTCTGATCCAAATTCATGGTAATAAGCAAATTCAAGACGATACGAGCCATGATCAAAGACAAAGGCTCAATCAAGAGAAATGACCAAGATCAATATCCAAGGACGCGGTTATGCCCGTAATCTAAGACAATGAGTCAAAAGAACAAGGCGCAAGTCAATGTCGATATCCAAAGTCAAAGTTATCCTCAAAAACCTGAATCAAGAGTCTGAGCAAAATCCTAGATATATTCCAGACCAAGAATTAGAGTTTGAATCAAGAACAATCAAGAAATCAAATACTGAACGGAATACTGATGAAGTCTATATTCTATCAAGACATCAATGAAGATGGTCATCTAGCACCCTCACTTAGTCGTTCACACATCACACACCCTAAGTCCTTCTCGAGACCATTATGGGGAGATAGTTAGGAATTTTAAGAATCCTCTCAAGCTCGTCAAGTATACCCATCCTTTAGGGCCAAGACACGGAAACTTGATCCCATATCATTTTAACCTACCTTTATGTGCTCATGCTACATCAAGCCAGGAGACTCCATTCCAAGCCATATTAAAAGCCATAAACCATAAAGCTTTAACTCCACAAAATCAAGCTCTAGAGATTTGTTCATCAAAGCCTCTTATTTCCAAGCTCCATATTCCAAATATCCAATCCAGTTTAACCTTGACCCATACACAGAGTCGTCAAATACTTTGTTACCCAGAACGGAACATACCCAATTCATCCTTAGGATCCATTTTTAGATGTGCTCACACGACAAGGAAATTTTTACAAACTTAATTATACCTCTTTGGTCTATGATCAAAGGGAGTTATCTCAAATCAATTCTTAGAGTCACCAAAGGAATATTACCCTTGTGACCCATGCACTTTAAGGCCCTGACAACATAGCTTAGGCACACACCTGAACTACGAGCATAGTTTGATTTCACCTCTCTAGGTGGATACGTAGACAGTCTTTTCTTACACAAGAAGGATAAAACCACAACACCCATACAAAATTAACCAAACCTCAGAACTACGATATGGTTTGATTTCATTCCACGTGAATACGTAGGCAGTCCTCATGGACACAACTGTCCCAACTTTTAACTTTTAACCTCAATTATCAACCACCTCAAACATCAACATTCAACCTCAATTTCAACTTTCCAACCACAATTCCCATTTATACCTCTTTACTGGGGGATCCTTTTTGTCATCCAATCTCTTTTTTACCAAATTCCAGAGTCATCTTTTCATCCTGGGGGTTTGTTTTCCGAGATGCCACCCTTTCTTTATTCCTCTCTTATTTTAAGTCGATCTAGTGCTCGGTCTGGACAATGACAAAGGTCTTAGATCGATTCTCCAAGTTATCGTGCCTCAAGAGGGGTCTCTTTTACAACAAACAAACAGCGAAAGACGTCCAAGTGGACAGCTGATCCATGACTCATGCCTTTCCTTTATAAGTCCCCATCGTTCTCGCAATTCTTCTACCTTTGGAACTGATACGCATTATCACCCATACTTGGCTAGGGGTTGCGCGTACTTAGGCAAAGTTATCCCTGCGTCGTATCAGAGTCATCCCTATCTCGCGTCAGTCAAACCTGAGTCTACGTTGCGTCATTCTATCGTCTTGCATCCTAGTCGTGTCAAGTCATATATCTAAAGCCCGTTTGAATATGCATAACGCATTACAAATGACAAATTTATTTAAACAAGTTTTAAATAACTTTTATAAAGAAATAAATTTTGCAAAACCTATGTGCTTCCTCATTTGAGGTCCATGTGCTAATTGCGTTTCCTCATGTGTTGTGTGTTGTTTGCCTATTAGATTGCATTCTTGTGTGGCTACTAACCATGCAAGTAAGTATCAAGAGCAGTGCTCGCTCCAACTGGGGGATTCCCCCAAGTCTTCGTTCTCCCCAGCGACAATCAAGATATTCCCCAGCAGTATTCGCAGTATTGCTCAAGGTTTCTTCCATGACGATCAAGATGTTCCTAATCGTCAATGTGTTCCCCAGAAAGAATTCATAATCACTAAATACAGTTCATAAGCTTCTCCTCTTTATGTAGACACCTCGTTTCTGCACCCCTCGCAAACCACCCGGTGATGATTGGGCTGCATGTTTGATACGCGGAACGATTTGTGACAATTCGTAAGATTATCGTCAAGTGATTGCTCAAATATTAAATGTCTACCTCTTAGTTGTCATCTACGTCCCGATACGGTCGTTTTGGCAGTAATTAGAGTACATTCGAAGTCCGGGTCAAAAACCGTCTCCATTTTCTGATAACTGTTAAATCCCGAGTCAGAATGTTCTGGAATGTTCCGGATATTTCTATTCCGTATTTCACAAATTTTATCTTTTGGCAAATAATATCCCGTAATATTCATAAGATTTTCGAATTATTTCCGTCCTACCATAACTCAAACGCGGAAATCTTTCTTCAGCAGGAGGAAACCTCCTCACCCTTGAAAACGGAATGGTGGAAAAGAACACACCACCTGGAGAAACCTCTAGTCTAGGTCATCCAAAGCTTACCTCTTGCAATAACCATCGTCCTAGAAAGCCGAAAACAGCTGAAAGGAAACCTGGGAGGCATCAAAGGGTGCTTACCGATTTAGGCATGTCTTATGCCGATGCTTTGAAGAGACTTTCTGCCCAAGGTAAGCTACATCCAATAGGTCCGACTCCGGATCCACCTTTAGAGAAACAAGTGAACCTCTGGAAGGGCAACAAATACTGCTTATATCACCAAGGTAGAGGCCATGGTATTGAAGAGTGTTTTCTCTTGAAACACACCATTCAGGATATGATCGAGGATGGCAAGCTTCCAATGCCACCATTTGTGGAGCAATTCGATGGGACCGACCCTCCTGGGTCTAATAGCACTAAATACGATGAAGGATTGTTCCTAGATATTTCTCATCTTCTCAAACCTCGTGATGACAAAGAAGTCAAAGCACCAAAGCAGGACGATGTCCAAAGTGGAATGCTCATGCTTTCCAAGATAGAGGGAGCCATTGATACTCTAAACTCCCGGCTTTCCAACATGGGGAATCAATTTGCTGAAATGGATAAGAAGCTTGAGACCCAATCTTTCAAGATGAAGAATGTCCAGACAAACCCTCAACCTCATGGGCTCGAGGAGAAAACAAAAAGTGAGCGATCTATTCCTAGTTCTTCTCATCCAGGAGTCAAAATAGGCAACCTCATGGAGCCTTCGTCAAAGAAATCTAACAACTCTCCCAGGTCATTCACGAGTCTAGGCATACCTTATGCCCTAGCCTTAAACAAATTATCCTCTCTAGGTCTTCTTCAACCAATAGGGCCTACTCCAGATCCGGAGAGGAGGTCTAGGTTTTGGGATGGCAACTCATATTGTCAATACCATAGGGGTAGGGGGCATGATACCGAAGATTGCTATAAGCTCAAAAATGTCATACAAGATGAGATTGAGGATGGTAGGATTCCTGTCTCACTCCTAAAATGTTTGGGTACATAAGTTAAGCGGTCTTATAGGGAGTTCAACATCGCAGATGATCAAGAAGATGAGCAATCCACCAATCATTTGGTGAAAACAAGGAAAACAGACTCACAGGTACCCAACAATCAAACAATCTACATTACCGACGTAAAGATTATAGAACCTTCACCGGAAAGAGGAACTCGGCATTCAAGGTCATACTCCAATTTAGGCATGCCTTATACGGTAGCCTTTAAAAGTCTCTTTGCCAAAGGACTGGTCCAACCAATCGGTCCAACCCCAGACCCTAGATACGAGAGGAGAGGTCGCTTCTGGGACGGTTCTCAATATTGCTTATTCCATAGGGGTAATGGACACGACACTGAAGAATGCTCCAAACTCAAATATACCATCCACTATATGCTCGATCACGGCAAGATATCTTTATCGACCCTCGATCCGCTAAGAGAAAAGAATGACCCTCATGGGTGTCTTACTCTTCAAAGACAGGAAGGTCTCTTGGGTCTTTACCCTTCTAGTATTCCCAATGATGAGGGACAAGGTGTTCAAATGGGTGAATGCTCAAAGTCGAATGTGTGGACAGCGGGCCGCCCACGGGGGCGCTTGGTGAGAAACGAGACAAGCGTTTGCATTTTGTAAGGAGTCGCCACCAATTTTTATGGGAAATTGGAACCGTTCGAATACCTCGTGTCATGTCAAGACACAAAGTAGTGACATGAACACTAAGCAATCGTTACCCTTAGCATTCTATGTCTAGAATGACTCTCGTGGATGCCAATGAACACGGGTGCTCACGGAGATCTGGAGTAAGGGGTGAGGGTACGTATTAGGAAGCTCTTTTGATCGAACACCTAATCCCGCCCGCCTCGATAGCGGCCTCTACTAATGATTAGGGAAGTTGTCTATACTTGATATATCGTCGATTGTATGCATGCAATGCAACATCCAAGTTTTAATCCTAGCATGTGAGAATTAAGCTAAGTCGGTGAACACGTAATTTAACATACAATTGGGTCGAAGTAGGATTTAAGGTTGATTTACATGTGAAAACAATACAAATGATGAAAGAAATACAATAACGATAAATTACAATAAAGGAAATTACAATAATTACAACGGAATAGGCGATTTATGTCGAAAATACCTTTAAAACGGATAATTTGAGAAAAGAAAACAAAAGAATAAATTAAAGGATAAAGTTAAAGAAACAAACGAACAGAAATTAGCGATAATACGGGTATTAGTTAATTAATATGTAACCTAATTAAACTACGTCAAGGCAGAAAAGGAGTTCAGGGACAGAAATCACCCTGGAACAGGCGCAGCAGGCACTGCGCCCTTTGGAAGAGGCGCAGCAGTTGCTGCGTCTGTTCCAAGGGTGAGTTCTGGCTGTGAAGCCGGAACTGCAAACCGTTAATGTTAATTGGTAAATTAATGGATTGGTTACGACAATTGACTCGGATGAAAGTGATTTAATGTATTATTTACATATGATTGTGTCATAAAAGCAGTAAACGGAAATTAGACGGATTAATTATGTGAAGGGACGATGTTAATGGTTAATTAAACTAACTAAACGAACTAATCAATTACTAAACATGATGAATGACGAATTAATAACTAAACAGGATGCAAATATATCAACAATGAATCCCAGAAACTCAACGTGATGAAATTGAACTTCTAAAACTCGAATTGAACATTAATGACGAAAACCCGCGAATATTGATTATTTAGGATTTAAGTCGGATGAATGACAATTAAACATGTTAATGATGATGGTTAATATATACATATGAATTATTAATGATAAATAATTATACGGACGAATTGAAGAACAAATAAAAGAAAACAAATAAAACAAAAGACGAATTTACAGAGGACGAAGAAGAAGAAAAGAAGCAGGAACTGCGGCAGCCTCACGAAGAGGCGCAGCAGGAGCTGCGCTCCTTCGAAGAGGCGCAGCAGTTGCTGCGTCTTTTCTCGACGTCTGCCCACTGGAAATCAGCAAAAAAAAAAAGGTTTTGAAGACGGTTTTAGAAATCAGTTTTAATGAGGTACTTTCGACATAAACCTTACAATTGTTATACAATAATTAAATACAATAAATAAAAGGAATTAAATACACCCTCAGACTTACATGTTGACGAAACGAGAAGAACTAAGAAGATCGATTAGTGATGCTCGACGCGAATGCAAGGAAAGAGTGCCCTCGAAAGAGGAAAACGATTTAACAAATTGATTAATTAGATTGATTAAGTGTAGTGGTCAAATTGGTCGGTCATGCAACGGAGAGGCTGGTACCCGGAAGGATCCGAGCTTACGTGGTCGAATGTTCAAGCACGTAGGCGCCAATTAGTAAGAACAAAGTCTAGAATGCAAAGGGAGAAGAGAAGGGCGGACACTCGCGTGAGAAATATGAGGAGCGAAAGCTCCTATTTATACTAATCACACGGAGGAATAGGGTTTCGGAGACTCTTTGGAAGTGAATCTCGGAAAGATATGAAAAAGATACGTAAATCATGCAAAGAAGGGCCTGGGAAGAGGCGCAGCAGCCACCGCGTCTCTTGGAAGAGGCGCAGCACCTGCTGCGTCTATTCCCAGGGGGTTTCCTCCTGTTTAAGAAAGATTTCCGTGTTTAAGTTATGGTAGGACGGAATTGATTCGATTATCTTTTGAATATTACGGGATATTATTTGCCAAAAGATAAAATTTGAGAAATATGGAATAGAAATATCCTAACATTCCGAACATTCGACTGGGATTTAACAAATGCTATCGAAAAATGGAGACGGTTTTTGACCCGACTCAAATGTACTCTAATTACTGTCAAAACGACCGTATCGGTACGTAGATGACAACTAAGAGGTTGACATTAATTTTTGAGCAATCACTTGACGATAATCTTACGAATTGTCACTAATCGCCCGCGAATCAAACATGCGGCCCAATCATCACCGGGTGGTTTGCGAGGGGTGCAGAAACGAGGTGTCTACAGAGCCCCCACTTTGACCGAGGCTTGGACAAGGCGAAAGTCAAAGTATAGCCATCAGTCAATCAAGATTACAACCTGACGACTATGGCGACGCGAGGCGCTCAAGGGGTCTGAACCAATGACCCGTCGTCGGAACATTTTAGAGTCTGCCGACTATCGGGAGGGTCGTTTAAAGTCCATTAGACTACGTAAGGAAGCTCGCCACCATAAGAAGAGACCATACCGAGACACCCCCGGTGAAGCGGATCAAGACGCTTCGGCAAAATTCTTTGGTCCGAAGATAACTTGGTGTCTCAAGGCATTAGGGGTCACAGGGATTCTGAAGAAACTTCTTAACACTTTCGAAGGCTAACTCAAGGCTACCTCTCACCGGAGGAAGGATGAAGGATAATTCACTCTAAAGGGAAGGTCAAGGATACTTCTCTCTAAAGGATTGAAAGGGAACCTAACCGGGGAATCTCGCTGTCTCGTCCTCAAGCAAACTCTCGCCGGGGAAAGAAATGATGATTTTGGGGAATCTGCTCTGTCGTCCTCAAGCAAACTCTCGTTGGGCGATTATTTCGACGATTAGGAGCATCTTGATCGTCATGGGAGAAACTTCAAGTGAGCAGTACTGCAAAATACTACTGCGCTGAAACAAAATGAGCAATACTGCAAAATACTGCTGCGAGGGATAAAATGGGTTTGGACGATACTGCAAAATATTGTCGCGCTTAGATAAAAATGTGGGCCGGAACGAAGAAATCGTCGAAACGGACCAAAATGATACAAATGTCATCGAGGAAGAGGCGCACCAAAGATGGGCCCACAAACAACGAACTCATAACGAATTTTCGAAAATTCGTAAGGTGGGAACAAAAGGAAGAGGCGCAGCAAGAGCTGCGTCTCTTGGAAGAGGCGCAGCGCCTGCTGCGTCCTTTCCCCAATTCGGCAATTCTTGCGTAAAAACGCGAAATCAGAAGGGTTTTAACTCATTATTTCGAAACACAAATTCTCCAATTTCTCTCTCAAATCTTCACCATTTCCGTCAAGGTTAGATTCAAAAGTTTGCTTGAAATATGACCAATCGAGGTATGTGTTTTAATCTTGCATTAATCATCCGTATTTGTTGAATTTTGAGCTGCAATAATTAGGGTTTTCGACCCATTTATTCGAAAATTTGGGGCTTTTCCCCCAAATGGATTTGTCTTGCCAAATTGATGCTAGAAATGGATAGTAGGCAATGTTAGGAACATAACCATGTATTCACTTTGAATTTTCATCGAGTTTTGAGCCCTTGAGCGAATTTTGAGACGGTTTCACAGCTAGATCGATGATTGCTTCGAAAACGGCCTTAGGATTGCCCATTTGTGATGAAATTTGATATTTGGGACCCTTGGGTGATGGGTAAACTTCCTGTCATCCCGGAATTTTGGTTGGTGACAACTTTTGCAGGGCACCTTTTAGGGCATAACCGCCATTATAGCGAAATGCTGCCGAATTTTCGACTCGAACCCGGAACCAGGCTTTGATTTTGACTTGACTTGACCCAATTTGTCACATGAGTGATTGAATTGGTGAGAACATGGCCAAGGATGGCCGAAAAGGATAGCTTCCAGGGCTCCGGAGGCTTGAAAACTTCTTAATCAAAGGCTCGCCGTCACGTGACGCGGCCTGAACTTGTTTTAATGTTGTAGGTGATGACGCTTCCACTTCCGGGAGGACTCCCATGGAGGTAGACGCCAGTGCGGTTGAGGAGGCTTTGGAGCAGGCTTTCACCGACGCGGTGATGGCCGCCGCACGAGGTTCCTGAGGAGGAGGCTGAGGAGGAGATTCCGCGACGGGCCCACCTCGGACGAGGGGGTCGTCAGCTGAGAGGAGCTCCCGCGTGGGCTGAGACTTGGGAGAGTAGGCACCTTGTGTGGGCTGCAGAGGGTCACTTGTCCTACAGGACGGTGAAGAGCTTGGTAAATAGGAATTCCCTACCTCATTACTTATCCTCTTTCTGTTTTTTGTTCAAATTTCCTTCAAATTTACTTCAAAATTAAAGATAGCTTTATTTCGAATTATAATAGGAGGCCGGGAATATCCGGTCATTCTCGGGGTACACGACGGCGATGGAGCACTACGAGCGGCTGTCGGAGGAGGAGAGGGCCATGATCGAGCGTGGAGCGTTCGGTCCTCTGGTTCAGTCCGAGGGATATCGTGAAGAGGAAGTTGCGGGCCAACCTTAGCCTGGTCCGCGCTTTCTTGGATCGATTTTGGGATACGACTTCCACGTTTCACCTGCCTTTTGGTGAGGTGGGAGTCACCTTGGAGGATTACGGCATGATTTCTCGTCCCGTGCGGGGATCGAGGAGATGGTGTGGCCGGAGGCTGGCATGAGAGCGGATTCGGCCGAGGCGAGGAGGCCGATCGGCTGAACCCGTCGCCGAAGGCCGTTGCGGTGCTTGGGTTTGGTACCCAGACCTATGTTCGAGATTACTTCGCGGGAAGACCCCGGACGGTGGTGATCGACGGGAGGGAGACGGTTCCTCCTCCTTGTACAAACCGAGCGGAGGGCCGTGCCCGTGGCTTTGGTGGTTCTTGTCTTCGATTTACCTCGAGACAAAGGTGAGAGGTCACGACGAAGCTTCTTCCCTTTCTTGCCGACCCGAGCTCCCTAGGGCGTTGGGATTGGGTCACTGCTGGTTTTGCGGTCCTCATCCGCTTCATGAGGGCCATGGTTCGTCCGGAGTTGATGGAGAAGGGGACTTCTCCTGGCGCTGTCGGACCTGGGCTACTGTTGGAGGTATGAACCTTCCTTTAGACCAAAATAAATTCCTTTCTTTTATCAAAGATCGAAAGATCGTCATTGACTATTCCGTTTTACAGGCGTGGGTGTACTCTTACTTTCCGGGCCTCGCGCCCAAGAGGACGGAGCCGCTGGAGAGGGCCTATCCTGTGGTGAGGGATTGGGTGATGTGCCGACGAAGAGCAAGCGTTCTTCTCACAATGTCTACCGGCGGGACGTGAACGCTCTTCACCGAAAGCGTGAGTATCCTACTTGTATGCATTTATACTTCTTTCCTTTCATCTGATCACAGGAATGATCTCTGTCTTTATCTTGTTGCGGTGGGTGCCCAGACCTTGGGCGGAGTACGCTGAGGCGCCTCCTTTTGTTGCTGAGGTCCTTCGACCTAGGAGTTCGAGTCGGCTGTTGTTGTGGACGTCGATGGGTCCCGTGTGGTACTTAGGCGAGCGTTTGGCTCGTCGGTGCTCTCGGGTGCATTGACGGTTCCCGTTGATCCTCCTAGGACGATGTTCGGGAGCCTTCCGAGGCCGAGAGGGAGGCGGACTTGGCCGGTGCCGGTGGGGACGACCTTCTTCCGCCGGGGTGAGGATTACTCGGCGTTCCTCTACGGGAGGTTGGCGTCGGCCGGAGTGGTGAGTATCCTTTGCTTTCTTTGATTGACTTTGGGAATTTCGATGAAAGATCACCGATTAATGAGAGTCGTTCGTCTTTGCGGAGGTTGAGGCGGCGGGCATCGAGCCCCCAGTGTATCCCGAGACTCTCGAGTACACCGACGCGACCGGGAGGACGACGATCTCCGAGTTGCGTGATTTTGACGTGGCCGTGACGGATGCTTGGCCTCGACGCATCGGCAAAGATCTCGATTCGGAGGGTGAGCCTCCAGCTTATATTCCTTTCGTGTAAGAACACATTCGATTAAACTTGTTTAATTTGGTCGAGGATTTTTCTTGAAAATGCAGGTCGCGCCATCTCGGTTCGTGGCACTATGGAGGGTGGCCAACCGGCTACGGGCTACCGCTATCGAGGCACTCGTCGGTGGTCGAGGTCGTCAGGTATGAACCTTATTTGATTTCTTTTGATTGATTTTTTTGTTTTATTCTTTTTTTTTTTGAATCGATTGACATGAGCCAATTTGCTTTCTTGTTCTCGGCCGATCGTGAGTGGAGCGAGAGTTAGCCCGATCCGGAGGAGACGGCTCGTTTGTCGAGGGAGCTCGAGTTTCGGGATGCCGAGATTGCCGCTCTTATGGCGAGGGTTGCCGAGCTGGGGGTGCCTAGCAAGAGTCTGCGTGGTCTTTGTAGTCTTGATTTTGAACATTTTGGACTGTTTTGGGGCGAAGCCCCGGTTATTTAGACTTGATTTGTTTGGGCGAAGCCCAGTACCGCACATCTGGATTTGTTTGGGGCGAAGCCCCGCTTACTGTATATTTGCTTTTTGTTGTATATACGACGGCCTGAGTGCCTTTTGATGCTGGGTTGTGTTGTTTGTACCTGCAGGTTAGCTTTTGGACAAGTTTGGTAGACAGTGGTTTGCACCGTCATGCTACCGAAGTTCACATAGAAAAAAAAACACATTCATTTACATTTTTATATACACATAAGGCCTTTAACTAGTGCAAAAAAAAGAAAAATGAGACTCGAAAAGAACGCGAAAATGCAAAAATTTTGTCGGAAATGACCGGACGGTCGGGAGGGTTACCCCGCAAAAAAAAGAAAAAAAGAAATATATAAGTTAGAAAATGAAGAAAATAGAAATGAACTGACTAAATAAAAGTGAAAATGAAAAAGAAAGAATTAAAGAAAAGGAATTAGAATGAGAACTAAACATAAAAAATGGCCGAAAATGTTGACGTCGCCTCGAAATGCGCGTTCCTAGATCAAGGAAACCTGAAGCATGGTAAATTTCGCGGATTTACCAAAATAAAATCCCGTAGGAATAGGAAATTATTTGTTATAGAATTAGGAAAGATCCAAACACGGAAATCACAGAAGTGATGCTAGGGAAGAGGCGCAGCAAGAGCTGCGTCCCTTTGAAGAGGCGCAGCAGGTGCCGCGCCCGTTCCCAAGCAGGTCGGTTCTGACAGATTTTTGGAAACAGCAATTAGTATAAATAGAATCGTCGATGAAGCCTTAAATCATATAATTCTTCCGTCTTTTCTTCGTCGATTCACATAAAAAAAACTCCCCATAAATTTTCAAGAGAAAATTATCATCATGAATACCCTAGAAATTCGCTTGAAGGAATGGACTAACGAGTTTTCGAATATTGAGAAACATGACATGGGTGCTTACAACCTTGGATCTTTGTTGAGTTTGAAACTCATTAAGGTAGTAAAGCCGTTCTTGGATGCTTGTCTTGATTATTGGGATCCAAATTATCATGTTTTCGCGTTCCCAGGAGGTGATATTTGTCCTTTTCCGGAGGAAATTGCTGCTATTGGCGGGTGGGACCCCGAACATCTACCTGCCATCCCTTCTACTGCTCAGGGGTATAAGAGTAAGTTTAGAGATTTGCTTGGACTGACCAGACTCGAGGTAGATCGTCTTGTTACTTCGAAAGGCGTGCGGATGTTGGATTTCATAGATCGATTCATCAACAGGGCCGACCCTACTGTCTCTTATGTTGCTAGAAGGAGAGCATTCGGTTTCTGTTTGCTTCACGTTTATGTCTTTCAGGGACATGTTGATGAAGATTTGCGAGGTGATCCCCGTCTATTGGGTCTCGTTGAGCAAATGGAGTCACGCAGAGCCCACTTGCTTGTGTTTGGGGAGATTATCTTGGGCTTGGATAACAGAAATCCAATCGCGATCTTCCGTTCTTGGGAGTCCCGTCATTTTACGGTAAAAAGACAAATTTTTTTTTTTTTTTTTTTTTTTTTTTTTTTTTTTTTTTTTTTTTTTTTTTTTTTTTCGGTGTCTAATACCTGTTTTGGTAGGTTTGGCTTATGGAACGTCTCCGATTGCTCGAGCCCCCGGTTCATGCACTTTCCTATCATGCCCGTATGATTTCGATGAGGACACACTACAGTACATGGTGGACTTCACCCGGTCTGTGACTATTGGAAGAACAAGCTGAAGAACGACGATGGCCCCTTGATCAGGTGGATTGTACCGTGGTGGCATCTCAAGTCTGTCACTGGAGTGTCTTCTTTGGATCCTACTAGGTCCGTGCGCATCCCTGGATTGGAGTTTATGGTATGCATCTTTCCCGAGAGGTTGATGAGGCAAGTCGGGTTGAAGCGAGATGATTCCTAGGCTTGACACCGTCCCCGCAGATCGCCATGGCATTGACTACCGAGAGCCGAAGAGAGTGGGCTATGAAGTGGGCCCAAAGGAATATGTGGTTCCTGAGTTTCTCCTCCAATGCCTTGTGGGTGTCGGATTCTTATCTGAGATGGAGGAAGGCCGCAACTTCGGAAGAGCGTGAAAGACTGAGGAAGCGTGAGCCCGTTGACTACAAGGTGCGTGAAGGAGAGAAAGAGAAGGAGAAGCATCTCGATCAAGGAGAAGAAGAAGCCGGGTTTCAAGTCATTCATCCTTCTAAGAAATCGAAGACTACTCCTGTCGCAGAGGTGGTGGTTGGCAAGAACGGAAGAGTCGGGCCTCGAGAAAGACCGTTGGTGATTAGGTCTGAAGTGGTGCAGAGCGCCGGCTCGAGGTCGTGACCAGAAATATGACAAGAACGACAAGGGCAAGGGAAAGATGGAAGAATAGCCCAAGTCTTATTTATTATTTGATTATTATTATTATTGTTGTAATAAAAGGAGGGATTTTTAGAATCCTAGCCTAATCTATTTTTATTATTTGTCGTATTATTATTATTAGAAATTGAATGAAATAAAAAAGGTTAAGTGGTTACGAAACCGTTGTTATTTTCTTTTAATTATTCTTGTCGAATTTCAAATGCAATGCAGATGTCCTTCTATTTACATTTTAAATAAAATGGTGGGTTGAATCCCGTGAAGGATTGCCTACGTATTCACTTAAAAAAAGCGAAATCAAACCCTTGCGCGTAGTTCGAGTAAATGTAAAAGAATAATTGTTCGAAGCAAGAGCTTGTAATGAACATAGAAAACAAGCATGAGCTTTTGCTTACTCGGGAGGTGCGAATTTAGTTTGTTTGATGATATGAGGATGACAAGTTTGCCAAGATGCAAGAGCACAGTGACATTCAGATGGGCCAGGGGCCGTTTATTTAGTGCCACAAGAGCGACACGTAGGTTTACGCGAGGCGCGTTTTTGTCCTATTCTAGGCATAGTACCGTTTCAGTTGGTCGAGATTTGTGGGGTTTGAGAATTCATTCCCATCTAGGTCTGTGATTCTAACCGCACCCCCTGGGAGTATTGATTTGACTAGATATGGTCCGGCCCAGTTAGGTTTGAATTTTCCCCTTGGGTCGACAGGTAAAAGAGCTCTGACCGATTTGAGAACTAAATCTCCTTCTTTGATGTTTCTTGGCCTAACCCTTTTGTTGAAAGCTCGTTTGATACGTGCTTGATATGTTTGGACATTATGTAAGGCACGAAGCCTACGTTCATCCAAGAGGATGAGTTCTTCATACCTATCCCTCTTCCAATCGGCTTCAGGGATTTGACTTTCGAGTAGAATACGTAAGGATGGTATTTCTAGCTCGACTGGTTGTACGGCTTCCATGCCGTAGGTCAAATAGAAAGGAGTGGCCCCAAAGGGTGTCCCGACGGATGTTCGATACCCCCACAAAGCGAAGGGTATTTTGCTTGGCCAATCTCTCGTAATTGTCGGTCATTTTCTTGAGGATTGTGACGACGTTCTTGTTAGCCGCTTCTACCGCGCCGTTAGTCTGTGGTCTATAGGGCGATGAGTGGTGATGCTTGATCTTGTATTTGGCTAGCAATTGTTCGGTTTCGGCTTGGAAGTGGGACCCGTTATCACTGATGATCTCATGTGGGCAACCATATCGGCAGATGATGTTATTTTGTATGAACTTGGCTACATTTTTGGCTGTGAGAGCGGTGTAGGAAGCCGCTTCTACCCATTTGGTGAAGTAGTCAATTGCTACCAGGATGAAACAGTGACCTCCCCGTTCTGCCGGGTTATTTTCCCAATTATGTCGATTCCCCACGCGGAGAATGGCCAAGGAGATGTCATTGTATAGAGCAACGAAGGAGGGACGTGTTGTACATTCCCGAAGATTTGACAGTTGTGGCAATGCCTCACATATTTGATGCAATCGGATTCCATTGTGGTCCAATAGTACCCTAGACGTGTGATTTTCTTTGCCATCATAGGTCCACTCATATGAGGACCGCACTCTCCATCGTGGACTTCTTCCATCACTTTTCGTGCCTGTGAATGATCAAGGCAACGTAGGACTACACCAAGAGGTGTTCTTTTGTATAATTCTCCTTGCATGAGGACGTATTGTGAGGCTAGTAGGCGTATAGCTCGTTGTCCCCTCTTATCCATATCCGGCGGATAGGTACCATTGAGCTTGAAGTTCAGGATTGCTTGGAACCAGGGTTCCGGTGCGATTTCTTCTTCATTGGTAATTTGATGGACATAAGCCGCTCACACCGTCGTTCGATACACAAAGGCATTTCCATCATGTAATCCGGCATGTTTATCAAAGATGCAAGTTTCGCAAGAGCGTCTGCAAATTGATTTTCCTCCCGAGGTAAGTGCAAGTAGGTTACGTGATCAAAGAATTGAGCGACTTGGTCAATCCTAGCTTGATAGGGTGCTAGGCTTTCGCCGGATTTTCCAGATCCTGTAACTTGGTTGATGATTAGTGACGAATCTCCATGCACTCGGAGGTTTTTGATGCCTAAGCTTACTGCCGCTTGTAGTCCAATTAAACAAGCCTCATACTCATGCGGCGTTGTTTGTCACCTCGAAGTCGAGTTTGACAATCGATCGGTGTATGCTCACCTTCATGAGAAATGAGCAACACTCCTATCCCAAATCCTCTTAGGTTTGATGCTCCATCAAAGTATAGGTCCCAGGAGTCTACATCTGTTTGAAGTATATCCTCGTCGGGAAATGACCAAGTATCTATGGCTTGTGCGTCGTTGATGGGATTTTCTGCGAAGAATTCGGCAACGGCGCGACCCTTTATTACTTTTAGTGGCACATATTTGAGGTCAAATTCTGAGAGCATCATGGTCCATCTTGCTAGGCGTCCATTGAGGACAGGTTTCTCGAAGAGGTATTTGACTGGATCCATCTTGGAGAATATTTTGACGGAGTAGCTAAGCATGTAGTGGCGTAGCTTCTTTGTTGCCCACACAAGAGCGAGGCATGTCTTTTCGAGTTGCGAGTATTTGCACTCGTATTCCAAGAACTTCTTACTTAGATAGTAAATAGCTCTTTCTTCACTTCCTACGGTTTGAGCCAAAGATAGCACCCATGGCGGTTTCAGTTACTGTGAGATACAAACCAAGAGGTTGATCTTGTTGTGGTGGCATGAGCACTGGTGGTTTAGCTAAAATCTCCTTGATTCGGTCAAACGCCTTTTGACAATCATCATCCCACATGGTGTGGTCTGTTTTCTTGAGTTTCTTGAAGATAGGCTCGCAAATCATCGTAAGTTTCGATATGAATCGGCTTATGTATTGGACTTTTCCCAGGAATCCTCTGACTTCCTTTTCTGTTTGAGGTTGTGGCATTTCAATCAGAGCTTTGATTTTCGAGGGATCTATTTCTATACCTCGTTGGCTAACGACGTATCCTAGGAGTTTGCCAGACGTTACCCCAAATGTGCATTTTTGAGGATTGAGCCTCATGTTGTACTTCCGTAGCCTTGCGAAGAACTTGCGAAGGTTCGCAATATGTCCCTCTCTCTCTTTGGATTTGACGATCATGTCATCTACATATACCTCAACTTCTTTGTGCATCATGTCATGTAAGAGTGTAGTTGCGGTGCGTTGGTATGTAGCTCCGCGTTGATCAATCCGAACGGCATCAGATAGCAATAGGTTCCCCATTGGGTGACGAACGCGGTCTTGTGCATGTCTTCCATGGCCATTTTGATTTGGTTATAACCCGCATATCCGTCCATGAAGGATAGTAATGCGTGGTCTGCAGTATTGTCCACTAATATGTCGATGTGGGGTAGAGGAAAGTCGTCTTTCGGACTTGCTTTGTTCAAATCTCTAAAGTCAACACAAACTCGAATTCTCCCATCCTTTTTTGGGTACGGGCACTATGTTAGCCACCCAAATCAGAATACTCGGAAACTTTGATGAACCCGGCTTTGAATTGCTTATCCACTTCTTCCTTGATCTTTAGGGCCCATTCTGTTCTCATCCGTCGAAGCTTCATTTTACTGTGCTTGAAGCCTGGCTTAATCGGAATTCTATGTTCTGCAATGTCCCCGTCGATCCCTGGCATGTCTTTGTAGGACCAAGCGAAAACGTCTTTGAATTCATTTAGGAGGTCTATGAAGTCGGCCCGTTCGGTAGAGCTCAAGGTAGTCCCTGTCCTAAGTTCTTGGGGTTCTAGTTCGGTTCCTACATTGATGGGTTCGGTGTCCTCACCTGGTCCCCCTTCCCCTTCCTGTAGTATTTCTTTGGCTACGTAGGGAGGTATTTCGGTCAAGTCCGGGTTTTGGTCATCCTCGGTATCATCATAAATGTAATTGCACTCAAGATAACGCAAAGAGTAAGCAGAACCCGATTTATTCATATTAAGATTTGAGTAAAGTTGAAACAAAGAAGCCAACCGATCCATGGTCACATGGCGGCAAAAAAGATAGTTGGGGCATTTCCCGAACTAATGTGACTACTTGAAAGTAAGCTAGGAGAAACGAAAGGAGTGGGGGTGACGACAGGAGTAGACTCTCTAATGACTTCTCTAGACTCTGACTCTGACTCCGACTCCGACTCTGATTCGAACTCGTCGTCTCCTGGCTCTTCCTTGAACATCTCTCCTTCTCCAGTGGTGAGCTTGAAGAGTCTTCCTTAATTGTTGGTCCATTTGATTGATTTTCTCCATCCTTTCTGCTGCTTTGTGTCGATTTCTGTGATTAAAGCGGTGGGGTTAAAGCGATCGTCTTGAAGTATCGTAGTAATGATCTCATCCTGCGCGGCCCTAACAAATCGGTCCTCTCCAAATAGGAGGCTAACAGCTTGTTCGTCTAAGCAAGGTGCTTGACGGGTTTTGACGGTAGGAACCGTTTCTGGAGGGATAAAGTAGCAATCGTGAAAGATCTCGATTCCGGCTAACTTCCTCTCAAGGTAATGCCAAGGTTCAGGAAATCCGTGATAGAGTTCCGAACTTCCTTCTTGAACGAAGTATCCATTTAAGGTGGGGAGATATGGCTTCATTTGGACTCCTACATACTTGCGATTTTGGACTTGAGCAAGCATTTCGAGAACTTCTTCACGTGGGTTTGTACCCCACCCAAGTGGTATTCTTGATGAGTTGCCTTTCTTGTATGGCGCGAAGGTGTTCTTCCGAATTGGGTTCAAAGGCATTCCAGGGAAGTATCCCTGATTTTTGAGTATGTGATTGACCACTAGGTTAGAGTAGGGATTATAGTACAAGGGTGCCAACTCGCTTTCTATGACACTTACACTTTGGAAGCCCCCAAGTTCGTATTATGGGATCCGCAAGGACTTGATTGCTTGATTGTTTCTCAATTATTGCCTTGATAGGCGATGAAGTGATTGTCACAACTTTGCCATTGAGTGGGATCTTGATCTTTTGGTGAAGGGTGGATGTTCTTTGCTTTGGAAGCATGAATCCAAGGCCTTCCCAGAAGTATGTTGAATGAAGCTTCGATGTCCACTATTTGGAAGTTGACCTTTCGCTCGATCGGTCCCGTAGCTATGGTTAGGCTAGCAAGTCCAACCACTTTTCGTCGCGTCATCGCGTCATATGCGCGTACGCCTTGACTTGTAGGGGTCCAATCCGACTCTTTCATGCCCAGTTTATATGCCGTTTTGAGGGGTATGACGTTGACCGCAGAGCCATCATCCACCAAGGTCATTGGCACATTCTTCTTTAGACAGATGACAATGATGTATAGAGCAAGGTTGTGACTAGCGCCAAAAGGTGGCAAATCTTCGTCCGAGAAAGTAATAGGATTACTTAACTTCGGTGATTCTTGGAAGACCAAGTTGACTACATCTTCGGGAGTAGAGTTATGTGCCACATTCAATTTGGCCAAAGCTTGCAGTAAAGCTTGGCGGTGTGGAAATGAGCTTGCCACTAGTTGCAAGACCGAAAGATCAGCCTTGGTTCTTTGTAATTGCTTGAGCAAATGGTCAGTGGGATCGTCTTCGTTGTCATTTGGTGTGATGACATTGGTTGGACTGCTTTGAGTAGTACTCTGGTATGGACGGCCCGAGCGAGTTAGGTGATCCACATCTTGGTCTTCGCCATTTTGGACTATCTCTTTGACTAAAGAGTTTTCGATGAGATATTCGTCTTCATCGTCATCGGCCCAAACCCCATTAATTGCAGCTAGTTCCTTCATCCTCATGATGTCACTTTCTAGTTGTATGATTTGGTCGACTAGCTTATCGACCACGGCGACTACTTCTTGCATAGTGGCATTTTGAGAGAAGGTCAATGGTATGCGTTCTTTAGGCGTTGCCTTGGGATCGCGTAAGATTATTACCATGTTTTCTAGTTCCCACACTTGTCTATCTACACTCCTTGCCCATGCGATGAAGTCGGAAGTGGTAGGGGAGATGATAGAGTAGAGTCTTTCCTTCTCAATTGCATGAATTTCATTTTCGGTGGGAGAAATGAGATGTGAGCAATCTAAGGTAGATTCGTCACTTGTAATCACTAGAACTCCAAGAGGATTCTGAGTGTTGTTGGGCTTACCTCCTGGTGGAATTGGAAGCCGACCATCTTCGATCATATCCTGAAGCACGTGTTTCAATTTGTAGCATTTTTCCGTGTCGTGCCCCTTGCCCCTATGGTATTCACAAGAAGAGTTTTCATCCCAAAACTTGGACTTCCTTTCGGGTTCGGGAGTAGGTCCAATGGGTTGGAGTTTGCCTTGCTTCATTAGCCTTTTTAGAGCATTGGAGTACGTATCCCCAAGGTTTGTGAACTTCCTTGGTGGGCTAGTTTTCTTGGATGGCTCGAGAAGGTTAACTTCGTCGGTCTTGCTAGTAGAGCCGTATGAACGACTTGTGGACCCTTGATATCCTCGACCTACCGTTTTGGATAAGAGCCCTTTGCGGATGTCATCTTCAATTCGTGTCCCCAACACGGTTAAATCTTTGAAAGTCTTGATGTTTTGATATCTCAAATGGTTGGCATATATGGGTTTGAGATTGTCCACGAACTTCTCCACAAGAGTGGCCTCATCTGGACGTTCTACTAGTTGAGTACTAGTCTTCCTCCACCTACTTAGGAAGTCGGTGAATCCTTCTTTGTCATTTTGGGTAAGAACCTCTAGAGTGCGCATGTTGACTTGGATCTCGGCATTATCCGCGTATTGTTTCGAGAACTCAATGGCGGCGTCCTCCCAAGTAGCGACCTTTTTGTGATCTAAAGTGTAGAACCATTGCTTTGGGATAGTGTCAAGAGATGAAGGAAAGATCCTTAAGAACATCTCGGGTTTGATGCCTTTGATAGACATATAGTCCTTGAAGGCGCGGATGTGGTTCAAAGGATTCTCATGTCCTTTAAACTTAGGGATATCCGTCATGCTAAAGTTAGTGGGTAATTTGGAATTGACGGCTTCATACTTACGATTGTTCTCCCTGTAAATGTCATCCCCCTTAAGGTACATCAATTGCTCTTCTAGGTATTGGAGTCTTTTCTCACCGCGGTTGTCCCCATGAGAGGATTCTCATCTTTGGACTCGTCATCGGAAAAACCTAGTACTTCACTTTTAATGGGAGGTAGCTTTCCCTCTACATCAAAGATGCGGCCTTCGATGAGCTCAAGGCGGTCATAGGTTTGTTCTTGAGTGAGTTGCATTTGGGTTATCTCGGCCAGGATTCGATCATTACTCTCTTGAATTTGCTGGAGGTTCGTATCATCACTTGACCCAGGCATCTTGGAAACTGGATAAGAGACCGGCGACGAATCAAAACACGATCGACCATTCTATCACATTTGCTAAAAGAGGAAAAGTTTTGACTTGTGAAGTGGGTGTGTGCCACTTGTGTTGAGTGAGTTTTTGAAGAAAGACAAGGTCTTTGAAAATGTGTGTCCTAGCCAACTGTAGTGTAGTTGTAGGAGTGGACTCGAAGTGAGGTTTTGAAATGGGCTTGTGGCCCGAATTTTGACTTGACAGACGGACAGAGTTTTGACCGGACTTTGTACTAATTAAAGGCCCTATTTTCGAAATTTTTGATTGAAAACGGGTTTTGATTTTTTTTTTGAAAATTCGTCATGATTTGTTTTGAAATGGTGGTCACATAAGGTTTTGCATATTTATACAAGCATTATAACGGGATGCTGAGTGCATTTAGAAGGGTTTTGGTTTAAAGGGTGGGTTGCCATACCGAACCATCAAACCCGAAGTCTGTGGAGAGGCTCGTGCCAAACAAGAGTAAGGCCGATTCCTAGTCCATTTCCTCAAGTAGTGAAAGTCCTTGATACAAACAAGAGTAAGCATCATGGTATGGATGACGTCAATCGCTATCCATCCTTAGGCCCAAATAAGAATTAGGACCGTTTAGACGGGACGATTGGTCGAATGGGTTGGGTTGGGCCTAGGAAGGCCGAGTAAAACGGTCTAGGAAGACCGAGTTATGAAAACCGACAATTGTCTTGTACAAACTTATTCCCTAACCTTGTTCAAGTTTCACCCTAGCTACACGTAAGTGTATGTTCCCCAGCGGAGTCGCCAAACTGTGGACAGCGGGCCGCCCACGGGGGCGCTTGGTGAGAAACGAGACAAGCGTTTGCATTTTGTAAGGAGTCGCCACCAATTTTTATGGGAAATTGGAACCGTTCGAATACCTCGTGTCATGTCAAGACACAAAGTAGTGACATGAACACTAAGCAATCGTTACCCTTAGCATTCTATGTCTAGAATGACTCTCGTGGATGCCAATGAACACGGGTGCTCACGGAGATCTGGAGTAAGGGGTGAGGGTACGTATTAGGAAGCTCTTTTGATCGAACACCTAATCCCGCCCGCCTCGATAGCGGCCTCTACTAATGATTAGGGAAGTTGTCTATACTTGATATATCGTCGATTGTATGCATGCAATGCAACATCCAAGTTTTAATCCTAGCATGTGAGAATTAAGCTAAGTCGGTGAACACGTAATTTAACATACAATTGGGTCGAAGTAGGATTTAAGGTTGATTTACATGTGAAAACAATACAAATGATGAAAGAAATACAATAACGATAAATTACAATAAAGGAAATTACAATAATTACAACGGAATAGGCGATTTATGTCGAAAATACCTTTAAAACGGATAATTTGAGAAAAGAAAACAAAAGAATAAATTAAAGGATAAAGTTAAAGAAACAAACGAACAGAAATTAGCGATAATACGGGTATTAGTTAATTAATATGTAACCTAATTAAACTACGTCAAGGCAGAAAAGGAGTTCAGGGACAGAAATCACCCTGGAACAGGCGCAGCAGGCACTGCGCCCTTTGGAAGAGGCGCAGCAGTTGCTGCGTCTGTTCCAAGGGTGAGTTCTGGCTGTGAAGCCGGAACTGCAAACCGTTAATGTTAATTGGTAAATTAATGGATTGGTTACGACAATTGACTCGGATGAAAGTGATTTAATGTATTATTTACATATGATTGTGTCATAAAAGCGGTAAACGGAAATTAGACGGATTAATTATGTGAAGGGACGATGTTAATGGTTAATTAAACTAACTAAACGAACTAATCAATTACTAAACATGATGAATGACGAATTAATAACTAAACAGGATGCAAATATATCAACAATGAATCCCAGAAACTCAACGTGATGAAATTGAACTTCTAAAACTCGAATTGAACATTAATGACGAAAACCCGCGAATATTGATTATTTAGGATTTAAGTCGGATGAATGACAATTAAACATGTTAATGATGATGGTTAATATATACATATGAATTATTAATGATAAATAATTATACGGACGAATTGAAGAACAAATAAAAGAAAACAAATAAAACAAAAGACGAATTTACAGAGGGACGAAGAAGAAGAAAAGAAGCGAGAACTGCGGCAGCCTCACGAAGAGGCGCAGCAGGAGCTGCGCTCCTTCGAAGAGGCGCAGCAGTTGCTGCGTCTTTTCTCGACGTCTGCCCACTGGAAATCAGCAAAAAAAAAAAGGTTTTGAAGACGGTTTTAGAAATCAGTTTTAATGAGGTACTTTCGACATAAACCTTACAATTGTTATACAATAATTAAATACAATAAATAAAAGGAATTAAATACACCCTCAGACTTACATGTTGACGAAACGAGAAGAACTAAGAAGATCGATTAGTGATGCTCGACGCGAATGCAAGGAAAGAGTGCCCTCGAAAGAGGAAAACGATTTAACAAATTGATTAATTAGATTGATTAAGTGTAGTGGTCAAATTGGTCGGTCATGCAACGGAGAGGTGGTACCGGAAGGATCCGAGCTTACGTGGTCGAATGTTCAAGCACGTAGGCGCCAATTAGTAAGAACAAAGTCTAGAATGCAAAGGGAGAAGAGAAGGGCGGACACTCGCGTGAGAAATATGAGGAGCGAAAGCTCCTATTTATACTAATCACACGGAGGAATAGGGTTTCGGAGACTCTTTGGAAGTGAATCTCGGAAAGATATGAAAAAGATACGTAAATCATGCAAAGAAGGGCCTGGGAAGAGGCGCAGCAGCCACCGCGTCTCTTGGAAGAGGCGCAGCACCTGCTGCGTCTATTCCCAGGGGGTTTCCTCCTGTTTAAGAAAGATTTCCGTGTTTAAGTTATGGTAGGACGGAATTGATTCGATTATCTTTTGAATATTACGGGATATTATTTGCCAAAAGATAAAATTTGAGAAATATGGAATAGAAATATCCGGAACATTCCGAACATTCGACTCGGGATTTAACAAACTATCGAGAAAATGGAGACGGTTTTTGACCCGACTCAAATGTACTCTAATTATCAAAAAACGACCGTATCGGTACGTAGATGACAACTAAGAGGTTGACATTAATTTTTGAGCAATCACTTGACGATAATCTTACGAATTGTCACTAATCGTTCCGCGAATCAAACATGCGGCCCAATCATCACCGGGTGGTTTGCGAGGGGTGCAGAAACGAGGTGTCTACAGAATGTCAAAGCCAGCTGCTGGAAGAGAAAATGTTCAAGCAGGGGCCGATGATTATGAGTCTAGATCTGAAATCGAGTCAAAGTCCGAGTCCGAGTCCGAGTCTTAGGCTTTCTATCCCATAATTTGTTTCTGGTATCTTTCTTCGTGTCCATTTTCATTCCTGGTGACAACCTGGGGGCTGTCCCACGAGTCACATGTCTTCTCGAGTCTACGTTAAATTCATTTCAATAAAAGTACAATTTTCAATCCACTTATATTCTTCATATCTTTTATCCTTTTTCCTGTGACAACAAGAATTGGTTTGAGACATTTTAAAATGAACAACAACAACAACCCATGACAGTCAATGGGAGTGCACTTATATGATGTTCCGTTCAAAGTTGTAGAGGACCTGAAACTCCGTGTTCTTTTCCTTACCTATTCCATGTCTGGCAATAGAAACCACAATATAACCCTAGTCTAGGACGAGCATATCTCAAAAGATTCTAGGACGAATCCAGACCGTCTCCCTTGTTGACAATCCATGACGGAAGGCAAGCCCATTCCCCACAATAAACAACCCGTGTTACTAAAGACCAACCCTATTTCACACCAAAGGTGCTAGTCTAACCCAAATCCATGGTAGCAAGAAAATCCAAGACGATACGAGCCATGATCAAAGACAAAGGCTCAACCAAGAGAAACTGAGGTCAATATTCAAGGCCACAATTATGCCCATAATCAAACACAAAAGAGTCAAAATAAGAAGGCTCAATCAAGCGAGTCAAGTCAATATCCAAAGACGATGCTATCCCAAAAAAAAAAAAACTGATCAAAAATCTGAGCAGAAATCCAAGATATACTCTAGACCAAGAATCTGAGTCTGAATCAAGAACAAGTCTGAAATCAAATACTAAACGGAATACTCCTGAAGTCTATATAGAATCAAGTTACAGTATAGAATCAAGACATCGATCAAGATGGTCGGCTAGCACCCCCGCTTAGCCTTTCACACATCACACACCCTAAGTCCTTCTCGAAACCGTTACGGGGAGATAGTTAGGAATTTTGAGAATCCTCTCAAGCTTGTCAAGTATAATACCTATCCTTTAGGGCCAAGACATGGAAACTTGAACCCACGTCATTTTAACCTTCCTTTATGTGCTCAGGCTACATCAAGCCAAGAGACTCCATTTCTAAGCCACATTACAAGTCATAACCCCATAAAGCCTTAACACCACAAAATCAAGCTCCAGAGATTTGTTCATCAAAGCCTCTTATTACCGAGCTCCACATTCCAAATATCCAATCCAGTTTCACCTTGACCCAAACACGGAGTCTTCATATACTTTGCTACCCATAATGGGACATACCCATACCATCCTTAGGGTCCACTAAGTGTGCTCACATGACAAGGAAATTTTTACAAAATTAATTATACCTCTTTGGTCTATGATCAGAGGGAGTTATCTCAAATCGATTCTTCGAGTCACCAAAGGAAAATACTCTCCTGACCCATGCACTTTAAGGCCCTGGCAACATAAGCTTAGGCACACACCTGAACTACGATCTGGTTTGATTTCACCTTTTCAGGTGGATACGTAGGCAGTCCTTTCTTACACAAGAAGGATACAACCACAACACCCAAACAAAATTAACCAAACCTCAGAACTACGATCTGGTTTGATTTCACCTCGCGTGAATACGTAGGCAGTCCTCAAGGACACAACCATCTCAACCATCACAATCTTTCAACCTTCCAACCTCAATTAACATCCCTTCCACAACCAACACCTCTATACTGGGGGCTCCTTATTGTCGCCCAGTCTCTTTTTTACCAAAGTCTAGAGTCATCTTCTCATCCTGGGGGCTTCTCTTCCAAGATGCCACCCTTCCTTTATTCCTCTTAGCCAAGTTAGTACTCGGTCCGTACAATGACAAAGATCTTAGATCAATTCTCCAAGTCATCGTGCCTCAAGAGGGGTCTCTTTTATAGCAAACGGTGGTGAAAGAAGTCCTAATAGACAGATGATCCATGGCTCATGCCTTGCCTTTATATGTCCCCATCTTTCTTGCAATTCTTCTACCTTTGGAACTGATACGCATTGTCACCCAAACTTGGCTAGAGGTTGCGCATACTTAAACAAAGTCTGTCAGAGTCATCCCTACGTCGCGTAAGTCCTATGTCTAAAGCCCATTGAATATGCATAACGCATTACAAACGACAAACTTCTTTGAACAAGTTTTAAACGACTTTTAAAAAGAAACAACTTTTGCAAAACCTATGTGTTTCCTCATTCGAGGTCCATGTGATAATTGCTTACGTGCATATGTGTTTATGTTCTATTTGCATATTAGATTGCATTCTTGTGTGGCTAATATCCATGCAGGTAAGTATCAGAAGCAGTACTCGCTCCGACTAGGGGGCTCACCCAAGTCTTCATTCTCCCCAAATAGCAAAGATTTTTGCAAAGATTGCTCACTCAAGATTTTTTCCATGACGATCAAGATGTTCCTAGTCGTCAAAATATTTGTCCCCAGCGCAGCAGTATTTTGCAGTATTGCTCACTCAAGATTTCTTCCATGGCGATTAAGATGTTCCTAATCGTCAATATATTCCCCAACAAGAGTTCGCTTGAGACCGACGCAAGCAGATTCAACCTCAAGTTTTTGCCAGAGTTCGCTTGAGACCGACGCAAGAAGATTCCCCAGACGTTTCTACCGACGTCCTGCTACTCACAATATTTCTTTTTTTCCCGCGGAGTTCGGCAAAGGTGTCGTTCTCCAGAAGTTCCCAAACCAGAGCCCCTTCCTTAGGTTCGTAAACCCAAAGTTAGGATTCTTACCCCTAGATTCTTATATCTCAAAATGGCCTCCTTTAGGTTCATAAACCTTTCAGATCCCATACCAAACGACCTTAGGTTCATACACCCAACTCTTTAGGTAACCCTTTTTCAGGATAAACCCTTCAGATCTTTCAGAAACTTACCTTCATATCCTTCAGATAACTCCTTAGATAACCTTTCAGGATAGTCCTTTCTTCAGCCTTATCCCTTCAAGATAATCCTTCATATGTTGATCCTTTCAGTAACCTTCAAATAACCCATTTTCAGTTAAGTCCCCTTTCAGCCTTCCCTTTAGAGAGAATTATCCTTTCAGCCTTCCCTTTAGAGAGAATTATCCTTCAGTCCTTCCCTTCAGTAAGAGATATCCTTCAGAGTTAACCTTCAGAAGTATTAAGAAGTTTCTTCATAAATCCCTGTGACCCCTAATGCCTTCAGACACCAAGTTATCTTCAGACCAAAGAGTTTTGCCGAAGCGTCTTCAGTCCCGTTTCACCCAGGGGTATCTCAGGTATGGTTTCTTCTTATGGCTGGCAAGCTTCCTTACGTAGTCTAATGGACTTTAAACGACCCTCCCCGATAGTCGACAGACTCTAAAATGTTCCCGACGACAGTCCTTGGTTCGACCCCTTGAACCGCCTTGCGTCGCCATAGTCGTCAGGTTGTAATCTTCGATTGACCTGATGGCTATACTTTGACTTTCGCCTTGTCCAATCCTCGGTCAAAGTGGGGGCTCAGAGACACCTCGTTTCGCACCCTCGCAAACCACCCGGTGATGATTGGGCCGCATGTTTGATACGCGAACGATTTGTGACAATTCGTAAGATTATCGTCAAGTGATTGCTCAAATATTAAATGTCTACCTCTTAGTTGTCATCTACGTCCCGATACGGTCGTTTTGGCGTAATTAGAGTACATTCAAGTCCGGTCAAAAACCGTCTCCATTTTCTCGATAATCGTTAAATCCCGAGTCGAATGTTCGAATGTTCCTGATATTTCTATTCCATATTTCACAAATTTTATCTTTTGGCAAATAATATCCCGTAATATTCATAAGATATTCGAATTATTTCCGTCCTACCATAACTCAAACGCGGAAATCTTTCTTCAAAGAGGAAACCTCTCGGGGAATGACGCAAAGAAAGCGCCGCGCCTCTTCCAAGAGACGCAGTGGGCTGCCGCGCCTTTCCCGTGCCCTTTTCTCGCATGTTTTACGTATCTTTTTCATATCTTTCCGAGATTCACTTCCAAAGAGTCTCCGAAACCCTAATTCCGTCATGTGATTAGTATAAATAGGAGCTTTCGTTCCTCATATTTCTCACGCGAGTGTCCGCCCTTCTCTTCTCCCTTTGCATTCTAGACTTTGTTCTTACTTATTGGCGCCTACGTGCTTGAACTTTCGACCACGTAAGCTCGGATCCTTCTGAGTACCAGCCTCTCCGTTGCATGACCGACCAATTTGACCAACTACACCAATAATCAACTTAGTTACTTAATCGTTTTCCTCTTACGAGGGCACTTTCTTTGCATTCGCGTCGAGCATCACTAATCGATATCTTAGTCCTTCTCGTTTCGTCAACATGTAAGTCTGAGGGTGTAAATCTCTCTTTTATTTATTGTATTTACCTTTTTGTATAATCAAATGTAAGGTTTATGTCGAAAATACCATTAAAACCGATTTCTAAAACCATGCTTTAAAACCTCTTTTTACGGATTTCCAGAGATAACAAGTCGAGAAAGGACGCAAAGAATCGCCGCGCCTCTTGAAGGAGCGCGAGCCTCTGCCGCGCCTCTCCGTGAGGCTGCCGCAGTTCCTGCTTCCTTTCTTCTTCGTTCGTCCTCTGTTATTCGTCCCAAAATCCTTTTATTTGTTTCGTTTGTCTATTCTTCATCATGATAACATATAAATCACATGTATATATTATTCATCGTCTTTAACATGTTTAAATCGTCACAAATCCGACTTAAGTCCCTAATAATCCAATATTTGCGGGTTTTCGTCATTAAATTCAATTCCGGGTTGTAGAGATTCAATTCATCCATATTGGGTTTCTGGAATTCGTCTTTGATATAGTTTTCACCTGTCTTTCGTTGTATTCGCCGCATATTCGTCATTAATCCATCGTATCTAACCTAATTAATTGATTTAATTTGTTTAGTTTGTTAATATTTTTCACTTCTATCATTAATCCATCTTGTGTTAATTCGTTTAATTCCGTCTTATTCATGTTTTACTGTTTTCATGACCCATTCATATGCTAAATAACATGCTAATCACTTTCATCCGAGTAAATTTCATTAATCAATCATTAAATCACCAATTAACATTAACGGCTTGCAATTACGGCTTCACAGCCAGAACTGAGCCAAGGAACAGACGCAGCGTCTGCTGCGCCTATTCCAAAGGACGCAGTCCTGCTGCGCCTGTTCCTGGCTGAGTTCTGTCCCTGAACTCCGTTGTTGCCTTGACCTAGTTTAGTTAGTCTACGTATTAACTAACTATTACCCGTAATATCGCACTAATTCATGTTCGTTAATTTATTTCTTCTTTCTTTTATTCTTTTCTCAAATCATCTGTTTTAAAGGTATTTTCGACATAAATCGCCTAATCCATTGTAATTATTGTAATTTTCATTATTGTAATTTATAATTATTGTATTTCTTTTATCATTTGTATGTTCTCACATGTAAATCAACATTAAATCCTGCTTCGACCCAATTGTATGCTAATTACGTGTGTCAACCGACTTAGTATTAATTCTCACATGCTAGGATTAAAACTTGGATGTTGCATTGCATGCATATAGCCGACGATACATCGAGTATAGACAACTTCCCTAATCATTAGTAGAGGCCGCTATCGAGGCGGGCGGGATTAGGTGTTCGATCAAAAGAGCTTCCTAATACGTACCCTCACCCCTTACTCCAGATCTCCGTGAGCACCCGTGTTCATTGGCATCCACGAGAGTCATTCTAGACATAGAATGCTAAGGGTAACGATTGCTTAGTGTTCATGTCTCTACTTTGTGTCTTGACATGACACGAGGTATTCGAACGGTTCCAATTTCCCATAAAAATTGGTGGCGACTCCATACAAAATGCAAACGCTTGTTTCGTTCTCACCAAGCGCCCCCGTGGGCGGCCCGCTATCCACACTTTATCGGAATTTCGCTTGCGACGACCCGAGCGTATTTTCTCCTCAACGGTGCCAAGGGCGCGCCGTCGTTGACTCAACATATGATTCTTCCCCACGGAGTTCAAGAGAAACTATTCTCGGAGAGTTCTGTACTTTCAGACAACCCTTTAAGGATAAACCTTCAGATCTTTCAGAAAATTGCCTTAATCTTTCAGATAACCCTTTTTCAGTATAAACCTTCAGATCTTTCGGAAACTTGCCTTATCTTCCAAACAACCCTTTCAGGATAGTCCTTCATATATTATCCCTTCAGATAACTTTCAGGATAATCCTTTTAGTAACCTTCAGATAACCCCCTTTCAGTTGTTTTCAGTTCTCCTTTCAGTCCTTAAGAGAGTTATCCTTCAGCCTTCCCATTAGAGAGAGACAGCCTTCAGAGTTAGCCTTCAGAAGTGTTAAGAAGTTCCTTCAGAATCCCTGTAACCCATAATGCCTTCAGACACCAAGTTATCTTCAGACCAAAGAGTTTTGCTGAATCGCCTTCAGTATCGTTTCACCCAGGGGTGTCTCAGGTATGGTTTCTTCTTATGGTTGGCGAGCTTCTTTACGTAGTCTAATGGACTTTAAACGACCCTCCTCGGAAGTCGACAGACTCTAAAATGTTCCCGACGACAGGTCCTTGACTGAGACCCCTTGAGCCGCCTCGCGTCGCCATAGTCTTCAGAGTATAATCTTCGATTGACCTGAGGGCTATACTTTGAATTTCGCCTTGTCCAAGCCTCAGTCAAACTGGGGGCTCTATAGACACCTCATTTCTACACCACCCGCCAAACACCCAGTGATGATTGGGCCGCATGTTTAGCATATGTCGCGATTTTCTGACGTTTCATAAATTGGTTAATAAAAGGTAACTAATACACTCGTTTCTACCCCTTGGTTGTCATCTAGGTGTCATTACGGTCGTTTTGGCAGTAATTAGAGTACATTTGGAGTTCGGGTCAAAAATTGTCTTCATTTCCTAAAACCGTCAAATCCCGAGTCAAAAAGCAATGTGCTTGTCTACCTAAGGTTAGGATGTCTTAAAATATTATAAGTATATCTTATTTTGTGTTCCATGTCACTTCATTAGGCTAAATTTAAAGTTTACATTATAAAATGTGCATTTCATTTAGCTAAAATGATAATCCGAACTTTAGGCCCGTTTTACGAGGTGGTAACGACTTTTTTGGGTCTGGCCTATTTCAAATAAAGTTCTATATATTTCTCTTAACTTTCCAACGCCACCAAAATCACCGTAATCCGAATCTTGTAGAGAAAGTTATGTCTAAAATACGACAGGCTGTCAAACGCGTTTTCTCGCGCAGAAGAACCCTACCCGAGAAAGGACGCAGTAAGTACTGCGCCTCTTCCAAGGAACGCAGCACCTGCTGCGCCTTTTCTCCAGGCTTTCTTTTGTCCAAGTTTTCGTGTTTCAACTAAGTCGGTTGTTTCCGGATCTTTTTTTTCTATTCCTTCCCAAATTCTACCCTTACCATAATTCCTCCGTGTGTTTAGTATAAATAGAGGCCTTTGCCTCACATATTTTTCACGCGAGTGTCTGCCCTTCTCTTCTCCCTTTGCATTCTAGACCTTGCTCTAAGATTTTGACGCCTACGTCCCTGATCAATCGACCACGTAAGCTCAGATCATTCTGAGTACCGGTCACGTTTGTATGACCGACCAATTTGGCCACTACACAATCATTTAATCAATCTTTTAAGGGTTATTTAATAGCAATACTCTGAACTATAGGTGTACTGCTCAAAATACTACAAACTCTTGTTTAACTACCAATACAACCAACTAATAGCACCCTCCGCTTTTATTACACTATAACGACCGTCAACCTGCTAAGCAGGTAAATAAAACTTTAACACTCATTTAACCCATTCTCTTTTTATTCGTCTGTTAAACTTCTTCAACACCATTAAACCCCTCACTAATTGTCTGTTATATACTCCTTCACCATCATCGTTTCTCCCTGAACTCCACCAGCCACAGCCACACTTATTACTGAGCGACCATCGACGATCCATTTTCAACCACACAATATAATTGCACACCAAGTCCGAAGAACTCGTCCATTTTCGACCACCGTCAAAATTGACAACCTATACTCGACGCTTGACCATCATCGGAGTCTCTTGACGGTGCTATACTGCCACCAAGCAACAATCGCCTCTGGCCACCATTTAATTTGACCATTACAATCTGAGTTCCTCTTTAGATCTGAAGCTTTAATCACCCTATTCTTTTTTATGTAGATGTTAATTTTTTTTTTGTTGGTTGAATTGAAATGGTCTTTTAATGGAGGAGATAGGGAAAATAATTAAAGCTGGGAAGTTGGGGGAATGACGAACACGAGTCACATAAGAGGGAAAAAAGTGAAACCATCTTGCTAATTAAATTGATTTTTTCCTCCAAATTGTCATAATTGTTCAATTCAATTGAACAACCCCAACACAATCTTGTTAATGAGTTCATTGGTCCACAAGCATCGAAATAGTAACAGACGACGAAGCTCGACTACCGGCGAACTCTCAGACAAAACCAGCGGGGAAGACGGGGTTCCGAGTTTGTTCCTATTGTGGCCGTGTTCATGCTTGGACATCTATCAATTTGAAAAAAAGAAAAAGAAAAAAAGATGGAGATGGAGATGCCTAAGAAATCAAGGTGAGTGGAGTGGAAAACAAAGAAGACGGAGGAAAGATAAAAAAATTTTGAAAAAAGATGAAGATGTAGAATGAAAAGGGAAGAAAGGAAGCAGAAAGAGGTTGAAGATGAAGAAGATTAATAAAAGGAAATGAGTTGGTCAGCCAATTACCTGTTACAACAGGTTAAAAATAGATCGATTCTATTGAAAGTGAAGGGTGACATTAGTTGGTTTTATTGGTAGTTAAACAAGAGTTTGGAGTATTTTGAGAAGCACCTTCATAGTTCAGAGTATTCGTATTAAATAACCCATCTTTTAATTCCTTTTTCAAGGGCACTTTTCATATTTGCATAGATCGAGTCGAGTTACCACTAAAGGCCGATTTACTTAAATCTCGCGACGGTAACATGTAAGTCTGAGGGTGTAAATCCCATCTTTTTATTGTATTTTATTTTTGTACTCATTATTGTAAGATTCACGTCAAAAGTATGCTTAAAACCGACTGTTAAAACCCTTTTATCAAGCTGTTTTTACAAAACAGCCGCAACCAGACGTCGAGAAGAAACACAACAACTGTTGCGCCTCTTCAAAGGGTCGCAGCATCTGTTGCGCCTCTTCCAGAGGCTGCCGCAGTTCCTGCTCTTCTTCTTCTTCTTCCTCGGTTTCCTGTTGTTCCGTTCCTTTTATTTTATTTTCTTATTTTCTTATGTTCTTTTGTATATAAACCGTGTTTTAATGTTTTCCTTTTAATTATCACGTTTTATTTACGACTTGGATCCCTTATAATCGATATTTGCGGGTTTTCGTCATTAAGTCAAACCCGGATGTTAGAAACTCGATTTGTTCATATCAAGTTTCTGGAATTCGACCTTTGTACATATTTCCATTACTTATTTCCAGTTTATCACGTCCTTTCAAGTTCATTTTCGTCACTAAATCAAACCTAATTCGTCTTAATTCGTTTCTAACTCGTTTTAATTAGTTTTAATCCGTGTTTATCGCTTTTATGACGGCTTCATATGTAATTAAAATATTAAATCACTACCTTCACTTGAGTTAAATATCGATAATCAACCATTAAGCACACTAAAGAACATTAACCAACCTGCGGTTCTGACTTCACATCCAGAACTCAACCCAGGAACAGACACAGTGGTAGCTGCGCCTCTTCCAAGGGATGCAGCAATGCTGCGCCTGTTCCGGGATGAGTTCTGTCCCTGAACTTCTGCTCTCGCTTTGACCTAGTCTCTTATTACGTAACTAATCGACTATTAACCGTAATATCACTCTTAATCTGTCTTAATCTTGTTATTTTTATTTTTAACCCTTTCGTTTTCTTTTTTTTTCTTCAAATTTCCGTCTTGAGTGTATTTTTGACGTAAATCAATTAATTCATTGTAATTTTAATTATTGCTATTTATTTATCATATTTATTAGGGTTTTTTGATAACTGCTACCACATATAGCTCAGATTTTACCAACTGCTACCAAAGTTAAATTTCTTTAAAAACTGCTACCAATATTGTTGCTTCGGTTTAAAACTAACTACCAAATTAACACGAACCACCTATTTATGCATGAAAAGACAATTATACCCCTATATGACTCCCTCACTCATATCATTCCATTACCCAAACTTATCCCCTTTTAATCAAGGTTAATCTCAAGTGGATTTCTTCAATTTTATTAAAAGCATCTCTGGATTTCCCTCAATGTAATCAAATTCTATCAAAGTTATCTCCTTTTCAATTTGAGCATATTTTTTGTCAGCTTAGATCATCTTATTCGTTAATTATATCCCCCTTTAAACTTCTCATTTTACTCCCAATTAAATTGGGAATTCTGCAAATCAGTTAAATCGTCTAAAGTTCTTCCCCAAATCAGCTAAATTCCAGATTAGGGTTACATCATATCTAAAGAACCCAATGTGTTCCTATCCCCGGTACGTTGTCAACTTCGATCAACTACGAAAAATCGTCCATCATAGCATATAACATCATCAAATTGATTCTCCTTTCTCTCCCTGATTTCGATTATCTTCCAATTTTCATGACCCTTATTCCAAATAGCAATTTCACCGTATGTATTCAACCCTAATACATAAAACTTGATCCTCAACAACTTCTTTTTTCACAGAAATTGATGAACTAAAATCTTCGAAATCAAATCTACTATCTTCAGAAAAATATCAATCAATTTAAGACGATAAGATCGACACACCTCAAGATTTCGAAAACCAAATAAATTAACCCGGTTTTTGAAAAGCCTAGATGAAAAATAAAGCTTTTCCTTTGCTAACGGGTTCTAAAGATCCCACCTTTTTTCTCCAATTTCAGCTACTTTTGCAAGCCATGCCCTTTGTTGTTGATCATCTTTTGGAGAGATGATGGAAATTAGAGTTGAAAAAAGGGATAATTAGAGATAATTAGAGTTATGTGGAAGGAGAGAAGAGGGAAAATGTGATTTTCTAGAGGAGATGCGAGTGATCTCCATGATTGGCGGATATATAGAGCGGAAACGACAAAGGTATGCCCTTGTATTAAGTCGTATTATGGTGAGGGTCAAAACGTGATGAATAAATGAGAGGTGTGAATGATCTCCATGAATAATGAGAGGTGTGATTTTGTAGAGGAGATGTCAATGATCTCCATGAATGAGAGGTGTGATGAATGAATGAGAGGTGTGATGAATGAGAAACATATAAGGGAGGGGTAAAGGGTATTAAAGGAAGAAAAAATAGAACTTAAAATGAGATTTTGAGATGGACGGCTGAGATCATCTCTACTTGCTTCCTAACCTGATTTGGTAGTTAGTTTTAAACCGAACCAACAATATTGGTAGCAGTTTTTAAAGAAATTTTACTTTGGCAGCAGTTGGTAAAATCTGAACTATATGTGGTAGCAGTTATCAAAAAACCCTATTTATTATGTATGGTTTATTTATTTGTTTTTCACATGTAAATAATTTTAATTCCCAATTCGACATAATTGAATGCTAATTATTTGTTCACCGACATAGTTTAATTCACATGCTAGGATTAAAACGTTGGATGTTGAGTTGCATGCATATATCGACGACATATCAAATACGAACGATTTTCCTAATCATTAGTAGAGGCCGTTATCGAGGCGGGCGGGATTAGGTGTTCATTAGTAGTGTGTTCTTGCTTAACGAACATTTTGTGTTCGATTCCGCCCACTATCGTCTTTAAGTTTAATTTTTTAATTTAAAAATCAAATAAAGGTGGTGTTAACGAGGATTGAACCCGTCCCAACTTTAAGAAAGAGTGAACGGTTAACCAACATAGCAATGAAATTTACTTGATAGTAGGAAGCTAAATTTAATTTATCATATATAAATGTTGGGTCTCATTAGTTTTTTTTTTTATCAAAATTATTTTGATAGTTTTTAAAAATTAATTTATAATTAGGGATGGTGTATGTATATTTTAGAGGCCTATTTTTATTGATTTTGCACAAAGTCTCAAAATATTAGAGATAGCCCTCACGAATCAGATACTAACAAGTCAAGTAACCCGGGTTCCCTGCGATAATGATACTTTAGGTCCTTGTACTCATGTTAACTTCGTAATTATGTATGGATAAAAAAAAGTACCGAGTACTTGAGCCAGATCATACCCTCGTACAATACTTTACTTTCGGCTTTTTTCAGAGGAGAAGTATCACGCTCTACTTTAACTCCAGAAACAGTATCGTACGATACAACAGTTCATTGCATTTAGTGATACTTTCAACGACACGTGTCCAACATGCACTATCTCATCGCAGTTATTTCTACGCCTTAAAAAAATGAATTAACCAATCACCTGCACGACCGGTATACTACCAACTATAAATAATTAAATATTTAGTTATCCAAAGAAATTTGGACGCGTGTTGTCAACTTGTATTGGCCGGTTACTGTCAAACCTTACAGTCTACTTGCAGCATTGAGCTGTCATTCTGGCTCCACGTTTCGTATTCTAACTGGTTTTAAGGATCCACTTGTGTGGGTCCGGCTTTATTGTACATGTGTTTACCTGTGTTTTGCAACCTTGGTTCCGTTGTTCAACATTTTCTCAGCCTTTTCTTTCAAAAATCGTCTAAATTAACGCGAAATTTACAACCGAGTCTTAAGCAATTCTTGATTGAAGATTATAGGAGTATTTCTTATGAAAAATGATGGAAGTCAGATGTAACATGAGGCACGGAATTGAAATAGAGATTTTATACTTTTGTTATTGTCATTGTCATTTGCCAATTTAGCTTAGTTGACATAAATAGGATTCTTACAAATAATTAAACAAATTTTAAAAATTGAATGTTTAACAAAGAGGAGTTATTAATTAATTATATAATTTAGTAATAACAAAAACAAATTATAAACTTTGTATGCTATTTTACTAGCATTTAAAATTCAAACTTAAGTCTTAATGTATAGTAACAAAAAAAAGTATAATTAAAATTAGTTGATAAATAAAGTATATATTCTTAATAAACTTTCCAAATATTATACTACTATCTAACATCAATATTTCATAGCCAAAAGCTAATCAATGAACAAAAATAATTGATCACTTACCAATTACCATTAAGATCACCTTCTTCTAAAAGTATGTTTTGGTAACATTAAAAATCACCCATGGCAGATTTTCTTTTAAAAAAAAAATATTTCACATTGAATTGTTATAAAAATTTGGTCCGTAAAATAAAATATTTATGATCATATACTAATTCTATTAGAAGAATATTGTTTCATTTTCAAATTATGAGACATTAATCATATAATATTCAATATCTTTCAAAATATATTAGAAAAAAATTACTATAAAATAACTTTCCGTAAAGAATTTAATTTTATTATGTTTAAACAAAAAATATATTGATAAAAATTAATACTAAAGACTAACCTGGGAAAAACAAAACATTACGACGTAAATATTGATATTTAACTAATCGTTTTATTCAAAATTGTTTGAAAGATAATACTAAAAATCTCTTTAATTAACCACTCATCTCCTTAATTACAACATTAAAGATAATATTAAAAATGTGCTTTAATGATAATTAATTGCAATTTATTTTGTTGATTAACCAACAATCAAGGTAACAACTCATATTCCTTAATTCTCATTGACGTGTCACCACTCATCTTTCTTGCCACCATCTTTCCTATCACACGTGTCATCACCTTTCTCCATATAAATTAACCTTTTCGTCTTCATTCTCCTCTTTCTTTCCTCCTTCCTCCATTGTTCTCCTTCAACATTCCACAAAAATTAAATAAATAAATAAATAGGGTAATTGATTTTCACAGTACGTTTTTTTTTTTACTAATAATGACGGACGAACCAAAACCCGCCGTTGAAGACCATGATTTAGACCTCAGCCTCGGATTATCCTCTACACGTTCTCTTAATAGCAATAATAAGGTGAATAATTTTCAATTGTGTTTAAACCAAAAAGTTTTGTTAAATCCCGACTTTCGGATCGTATCAAACCATGAGGAGGACAAAACCATGGTGGGTAAGCAGAAGCAGGAGTTGAAGCGTAAAGTTGGTAATGTTTGTGATAACCAAAACGACGTCGTTGGAGAAGAAGAGGAAGGGGTTTCGGAACGACGTCGTAAAGTTATTAATATTGGTTCGAAATCGTCGTTTTGTTGGGGTGGTAATGCGGGTGGTTTTCAGGTGTATCAGGGTCAGAATGGTAATTTAGTTGGGGTGAATGAGGGTAATGCTGGAAATAGGTCTTCCGGTTCTAGCGAAAGTTCTTCTGGTTTTTCTGAGAGTTACCATACAAGTTCTAATGCAGGTATTTCCCTTTTTTTTATTACTCGTTCCGTATTTATTAATTTTTAATTAATATTTTTTTGTATATCTCCTAATTAGAATTTTAATTCATAAATGATAAATTAGCGTATAGGGCTGGTTAGATAGTGGCGGACCTAGAACATTTTATTTACGTGTCTAAATTTCCTAGGCGGAGATAGTACAATTTATTGTGATTATAATTTCACAAAATGCATGAAAGGTAATTTACTAATTTTACGTATCCCGTGATTCCATTATGGTTAGGTGAATTTAGTGTTTTGAATAAAGTTTACCTTATTGAGAAATGAGGAGTGATTGGATGGTGATTGGGTGATTGATATTACTCCCTCCGTACCACACCAAAGGTAACGTAGGGAAAAGTGGAATATTTAAGAAAAGGTGAAAAAAATAAGAGTAAAGAAGAAAAAAATAGGTGGGGTATGTAATTGTGAGTTTAATTGTGGGTTGGTATGTGGGGTATGTAATGACATTTTGTGTAAATATCAAATGGGTATAAGGATAACTTGGTAATGTTGTGGGCCAAATAAGGAATGTTACCTTTGGTGTGGTACGTCCGTTTATAGTAAGTGTTACCTTTGATCTGGTACGGAGGGAGTATTAAGAATGTCATTATAACATCTAGGGACTTGATATCGGCTCCTCGTATCCGTACCCATTAAGCAATACTTTTAATCATATTTGCTTTGTTATTGTCTTCCGTTTACCCATCACGAGGATAAGTTTTCAAAACCATATCAGATATCTCCCCAATAAGTGAAAAGCTTGGAGTAATAATCTAACATGGGATTGTATTCACATTTATTTATTTATAAATATGATTTCAATTACTATAACATATAACATGTTAGAAATGATCTTGCTTTTACCATTAGCGCTTTGATTGACATATCCAACGTAAAAAAATTAATCAACTTTACAAATAACTACCAGAGAATTGAACGTTATAGATGACATTCATGCAAATATGAAGTTAGTACGATGTAAGATTTGTGATAGTCTAATTTCGAAATGTTGGTAACCCGAAACTCTGAAGAGCGATAGGACGACAAGTGTACATTGTTGATAATTGATATAATAGACATTTGTGAAAAATTTAGGTAGAAAAAGGGAAAAAAGATTTTATTCTAAAATGTCATTTTCAAAAAGGATTTCTTTTGAATTTTGTGCTAGTTAGTTGTTGTGCAAGTTGTTAGTACTATATTACGTAGGAAAAGGAAAAAGTAATAAGAATATGTGAGTAAGTACATGAAGCAAAAGCGTAGAATATATGACCAAGTGTCATTGTGTACGAGATAAGAAATTGCAAATTGCTTCAACCAGGATAATGTAATAAGGATTATATTAAAAATGTGATTAAAAAGGTGTCCAACCATGTAATTAATTATTCGTAGGGAGTCTTTTTTAAGACGACTATATTGATTTTAAGACAATTAGCGAGTTTTCTTTAGTTTTGAAATATGATGGAATAACTCAAAATGACTTACTAAATTGGTTGCGCCTCTTGCTCTTGTGAAGTAGCGGTCTTTCGATGCAGTTCTTGACGCAATTTTCATATTAGGTCATTCGAAAACAACCTTTTTATGTTGGCAACACAAGGGTAAAGCTACGACCTTACCTTGCATTTTGCGCGACTTATGTTGTTGTTGTTGTTGTATAAGTAGATGGGATTAGAGTTTGTTGTGCCCAACGCGATGTGTTTTATGTTGTTCATCTATTTGACTTGTTTTATTGTTTTAGATAGATACAATTATATTAAACTAAAATTTGTGATTAGCAAAGGGTTTATTTGATTTGTCATTGATTAATTGGAGATTTGATTTTATATGATTGTGGCCAAGTTGCTAATTATCTAATTAAGTAGTAATAACTAGTAAAAGAGTGTCAAGTTGCTAATGTGTTTCTAAAAATGATAAAAGAGTGTCAAGTTGCATATGATGGTGACTAAAAAAAATGGGACGGTGATTTGTAACCTATGGAACTTTGCTATCATTACATTTTTATTATTACAATTATTATTTGGTGGAAACATACCACGTGTATGTTATTCATTTCTTATTCAAGTTGATTAGGAAATCTTATTCAATGATGTAATCAATGGCATCGTATAGCCAACCAAAAGCCAAGGAGGAGAAGCAACAAGCCACTAGGATCAAATGTTGAAAAAAATTATTGAATTTCATTAAAAAATAATGAAGATTCAAAGAGATTTATCTATTATTCATATAGATTTTAAAAGTGTCTTTTCTGAAATTGGTCAATTACGTTAGTTTCCTGAAATTGTCATGTGAAATTTTATGGTATATAATAACATCGACATCACAAAATACTTTATGTACCTCGAATGAAGATTTCATCAACTAAATGAGTGAGGAATGCAGATATTAGAACTGCCTTTTATGAAATTGTCATTTTATAAGTTATTTATTAAGAAGGTTTTATTTGGTTAATAATGTTGAATTTTTTATATCAATATTAACCGTACCTAAATTTTAATGAAGAACAAATGAAGAGCACCGGTCTTATGCTCATGATAAATCACATTTTTGCAATAGACATTTAATTAAAACTTATTTATAATTTGAGAATGATGAGATCCAAAGTAGATGATGGTATGCTATCTGTTTCCTTAAAAATGTTGTCATGGAGCCTTGTAAGCTTAATAAGTTTGTGAGGTAACATTGATCAATGACTCGGTATTGGAGGGTCTCTTAATGTTTTCTATTGGCGCCACTTACAACTTTTCCCTAATCATCTTATTTGTAAATCGATCAAATACATTTTTTTAATAGACATTTAATTACACTAATTTATAATTTGAGAATGACAATCTCCAAAGTAGATGGTATGTGATATGTGTGCCTATAAGATGGTTGAGGAGGCTGGTTAGTTTATAAAGTCTTGAGGTAATTAATTGTGTCATTGATGAATTACTTGAAAGTGGACGATGTTCATAATTTTGAACCAGTATTACTTAGGTAAACTAGGTTGTCTATGTTAGGTGATTGTAATTGCAAGTAGGTTTAACCACTTCATTCATAATAAAGGAGTTTAAGTAATTAAGTTGTTAAATAAAGTTGGGGTGGGTGACTACTCAGCACCTCCTAGTTATGCAATTGACCCTTGGCCCTTTGGTATGTTTCATCACCTAATAGTGTCTCTATTTGAAAGTACAAATTCTTGTTTAAGAATTGTCTTACATTTAAAGCTGGTTAAGTATGGTTGATGAAATTAAAGGAGGGTTTGTCCAATTTAAGTAAGTTGGAGCATATTTGACCTATTTTCATCCAAGTCAAATACTATCGTCTTAAGAGAGACTTACTCGTTGAAAAGACAATAAAGATTCAATGAACTTAATATTACGGAGTATGTGTCATTCTATTTTTATCCAATGAAACGTTTGAGATTTTCATTATTCATTTCAGTTTAGTTCGTGTCAAGTCCTATAGATCCAGTTTAGTTAGGTTTAATTCCGACTGTTTTAAGTGTCAAAAGGAACGGGTCTAAATCCAGTCATCCAAATAGGGTATTAGTACTTATTAGTGTATTGCTTAACACCTCCACCTTATTATGACGCCTTACAATTGAGTTGAGAATAATGCCTACCGGAGTACCGGTATTGATATGGTTGACTGTGTATAAATATGGCAGAATTGACCTGAATCGTAACCAAACAGAGTAGCTTTATTTTGACCCGAAACCAAAATTGACCCGATCTGAACTCATTTCTTACGAACCTGAAATGAAACATAGCTTATTGGGAATGACCCAGTCCGACCCTCCTAAAGTGACTCAACCATGTAATTGCTTACGAAGTGTATATAAGTTTTGCTAGAACAGTCCATATAATAAATCAAGCATTACCTTGCATTTGGGACGTTATCCTTGTTAACAATGTTTATTCTTTGATGCAGGTGGAAATAACAGTGATACTAGCAGTAACTCAAGCCATCACTTACGACGTTTACCCTCCGTAAACTTACATACAGCCAGTCCCTCAGTGAAACAAACTGTTTCTTCACAAGAAGACACCCATCTTAACTCTTTGAAACATAACCAATGTTCTCGAAAGATAACTTCAACAAACAGTAAGGACAAGGAACCTAGCCCAACTCCTCAAAGCCGAAGCACAAGCCCAAAGGCACCCAAATTTGTACCGGGAAAGCCACCGAAGCCCAGTAGACAGATGAGCCAGCAAAGTGTATTGCTTCCTCAAATGCCATGTGTTTCAGCGACAGGAAACGGGCCTGACGGAAAGACTATCTCCGGGTTTTTGTACAAATACTCAAAGACGGAAGTGAGCATCGTTTGTGTTTGCCATGGTGCGTCTTTCACACCATCTGGTTTCGTTGAGCATGCAGGAGGAGTTGATATAGAGCACCCTCTTAAGCATATTAGGGTGGTTCCTTTTGCTGTTACTTAATAACCTTTAACATACGGAGTAGTTTTTACTTTTTATGGTTTTACAAGTAGCATTTTCGAGGAGAAGATGGCTGATTTTAACATAATCAAATGATCATGGTACTGAAATCCTGCCATAGTGAACGTCTCTTTTTTTTTTTATGTATTACGGATCTTTCGTCAAGAGGTAGATGCTTTATCTAATTGAAATTGTACATTGAATAATTAATTGAGATAATACCTCTTTTGGTTGATGATGGTTTTCAGATTTTCCAGTTATATGTTTGATTCGGGGAGTAAAACTTGTCCGTTTTGTCATTGATTATGGCGTATTGTAATGTGTCACGCCGAACCCTAAGACTACTACATCAGGTCTTATTCCTGACCTGTCTAAATTCTAATTACCAATGATGCCAAAGGTGTAAATGACCCGCATAAGAGCTGTTCAGCTGTTGTTAGCCATAACAAAAAGCTGTCCCAAAATCTTGAAGCTTAGTACAGACGTACAGTACATTACTAACATCTTTAACTGGACAAGAGAAAGAGCGAGCTACACCCTGAGAATGTACTCAAGCAGTCATAACTCATAACTCTCTCGGCTTGTTGATCTTTCATGGCCCACTTACCTAGGCTTGAGAGATGATTCAAGAAGCTTGCATCATCTGGCCTGTGTGTAACTGGCTAAAACGGACTCATGTGCAGAGAGCGCTAGTTTGTACCTCGTTGGCCTCTGTGACTATATACCTTGCCACTGACTATGGAGGATAACACAGAATGAAATGAATGGATAGAATCACAGACGGTGGTAGGCTGGTAGCGTGCTAAGGAGAGAATAAGACTTGAACTTCAATTGCTTAGATGTAAGGATGTAAACCTCTTCTTTCGTTGAAGTTCTGTTTAATCTTTGTCAAAGTAAGGTGGATTCAAAGAGTGCGATAGTGAGATGTATTATTAATGCCCACTAGTATTAATTTGGAGGCTGAAAGGGAGAGATTCTAAAGAAGTGGGAATGTGGGGGATTCAATAAGGCGGAAAAGTCCTTTATTGTAGGGAGAGAATGAAGAGATGAATGTCGTGAACTCGTAAGGTTGACCGCGCTTAGGAAAGAGTAGGTGATCCATAACTTAAGAAGGGGCGATAAGCATGAGTAAGGAAGTCGGATCAAAGCTGAAACGGCTATTTATCACTTAACATCCTCGCGAACTACCTCCCTCTAGTCAGACGGATTTGGCCAGATAGATGCACATACAGTATTCTAAGATATATCCTTTCGCTCGCTGATATTGTACTCCGTACCATCTATTGTTTAAATCTGAAGTTCAATTTCTAGAAATCTAAGCTGTTTTGATCATATGGATTAGACAAGGAAAATAGTGAACATGTATTTTCTAAGGTATTTCTTTACATTTGCTGAAAAATACCAAAAAGTTGCATATTAATCTTGGAACCATAAAATAAAAAGAAAACTTTCAACCATCCTATCATTTACAAAATCTTTGCCAAAAAAACTTAATAACTTCAGCTATTCATAATTCACATATTAACTACGGGAATAAAGCAAAATGTAAACTATTGACTGGACGGATTAGTGAAACTTGAATTAGGACTTGGATGATCAGTTATCAGCATGCAGTCCAAACCATGTCCTGAAGCGCAGGACGAAGCTGGCTATGACAAAACTGGTTGAACTCCGTCCTATCCCCAGAGTCCAACTTAACCTCAACCACCAAAAACGACGACGACAACGAGTATAACTCGGCTGCTATAGCCAACTTCCCACCCTTCCCGTTGCCTGGCATCCTCATTGCTCCCTCCCCTGCCTTGGCCACAACTTCCTCAAGCCTTGATATCACCTTGCTTGCTGCTTCTTTTGTCGTAAATATCACTTCTTCCCTCTCTTTTCTCTTCTCTTCAAACAGTGCAGATAAATCCAACCCTCGGGATAATGAAATTATATGAAACGCATTCATTTCCTCTGGCTCCTTATTCTTGACCACTTTATCATTATTCGCCCAATTATCGGTCAAATTTAAATCAGAATCGGATTCTTGGGACGCGGTGAACCATTCGTGGGACATAATTTCCGAGATTTTAATCCTGGACTTGGGTTTTGGATCAATCATTCGAGTAATCAAATCTCGAGATTGAGGAGAGAACCAAGAAGGGCACTTGAAATCAGCCTTGTAAATCTTCCTATACATGGTCATAAGGTTATCATCATTGAATGGCAAGTACCCTGCCAAAAGAACATATAGGATAACCCCACAAGACCAAATATCGGCCTTAGCACCATCATAACCTTGACCTCGTTTACTAACAACCTCAGGAGCCACATAATGTGGCGTACCACAACTAGTCCTAAGCATACGGTCCATTTGATCACTATCCTCAAAATACGTACTTAACCCAAAATCCGATACCTTAAGATTACCTTGGTGATCAAGTAAAAGATTTTCAAGCTTTAGATCGCGGTGGTACACCCCTTGACTATGACAATATCCGACAGCTGATATCAGCTGTCGGAAATAAGTCCTAGCAAGGTCCTCATCTAATTTACCATTTTTCGAAATTTTTGTAAAAAATTCACCTCCACGTACAAGTTCCATGGCTAGGTAAACTTTCGATTTTGTAGCCATAACTTCGTAAAGTTCTACAATATTAGGGTGCTTAACCCTTTTCATTACACTAATTTCCCTTTTAACTTGCTCCATCATCTTCGCCTTAATTACCTTATCCTTCCCAACCACCTTCATCGCCACGCTCTTACCTGTTTGCACGTTACGTGCGTGGTACACACGTGCGAACGTGCCTTGTCCTAACAACCTTCCTAATTCATACTTCCCCTGTAACACCCCGTGTTTTATTTCAACTTCTAATATCGCGTCCTTCCTAATTTCTTCTTTCGCTAAATTCAACTCCCCCATATTAAATTTCCTAAACTTGGACTCTATAATAATCTAACACAAACGAAACTAATACAACCGTGTCTAAAACAGGATTCTTACTGGGGTAATGTTGTTATTGTTGTTGCGACGTGCTATCCGCCCTCAACGTGTTTACGGTGGCAACTTCGACCGTGGATAACATGGTGATTTTTGTAGGCAATTAGGGTGTTTGGATGCATGAAAAAAAATCTTTGTAACGGTTTTTTTAGGGTGATTTAAGATTTAGGATAAAAGATATAGATTTGTTATTATCTTTAAAAAGAAGGATTATTATTATCTAGTTTTGGTATATGATTTAATGATTAGAAAAATGTGTGTTTATTTATAGGTGGAATTAGTCCAATCGTGGACCAATGAAATAAATGGCAGTAAATATTGCATAAGACGGACACTATCCGACTTATGCATAAATTAAAGACGGGTTCAATATTATCATATGGTGGTAAACTGGTAATAATGACAATTTTTTTTTTGACATTTTACAACAATTTGCCATGTGATCATGTAATTTTATATGTATTTGATCCATCTTAAATTTAGGACGGATAGTGTCAATCTTAAACGAGAATTTGTAAATAATAGATTGGTTAACATCAAGCTTACTCATTCAGACGTGGAAAAGTTGAAATTTTATCATATATTTAATATTTAATATTTAATGTCTAGATAATTGTAGACTGCTCATTATTGATGATTGTTTTGTATTATTGTGTTGTTGATAGAATTTGATTTAATTTGTAGCCTATTGTTTTGGGAATCTATGGTCAGCCAACCAAAATGGTTGACGCGTTTTGAAAGTAAAACGTCGAGAAATAATATGTGGTTACAGCTTAGCTTGATAATGATAATTCGCTTATGTGTGAAAATGATCCTAAATTGATTAATAGATCATCATCTAGTAGAATTTCCGAATTTTATAGATTTCTCCAGAAGAAATGCAGGACGGACATATCTATTTTATCATTAAAACGAATTTTCAATACTATTCCCTCCTTTCAAATTCAATTATTACATTTGTTTTTTAGACATTGTTCATAAATATGAAGAATTCAAAATTTTTCCAATATAAGTAAAAATATATTCGTATGGGATTTGAGTTTGATTCTTTCAAAGAGTACAATAAATATTTTGAATTTTTATTAATTCGTAATAAAAGATAATAACAATATAAGATGTGTATGGACAAACACAAATTCTTGTTTGTGACGGCATATATCCGTCACTCTTGAGTGACGGATACCATTTTACCTCACAAAGTACCCACTTTTTCTCTCTCTGCAACACTATTCATGTGGTCCCTTTTCTCCACTAACCCATTTTGTTACCATTTTAACTTACAAAATATCCGGCACAAATGGTAACCCGTCACAAGGGAGACCAACTGATTGACAAATATGAAAAAGGCAACTACAATTAGATTGGAATTTAGCAAGAACAAACTTTTAGTAGCCACTAGGTTGTTGGTCCTACAAAAGTACTGTAGTTTTCTTTTGACTTTTTTTTTTTCTTAAAATAAATATACTTATTTTAAACAAGGAATTATGAAATGATTGATTAATACATCATACATTCATATCCCACAAGCATAATTGTTTCAGTAAGTCTCATGAGAGACCGTCTCTCACTAATTTAGTTGGTAACATAATAGAGAAAATAAATTTATGGGTCTCTCACCTATCATGTGAGAGGTCTCTCAATAACGCTATTGAGATACCGTCTCTCTGAAGTTTTTGTGTAATTGTTTAGATACGAAACGAATAGTTGTTTAGATATAAAACGAAGTATTTTAATTTCAAACATATTTGGATGTTAGTGAACTTGAAGAGAGTGTTTGGATGTAAAATAAAAGGGAAAGGGAGGGGAGGAAGAGGGAAGAGAAAGGGAGGGCTTTGATGGGAGGTAAAATGGAATGTGGGTGTTCAAATACAATTTCCTCTACATTTATTTTTTATTTTGGAGAGATTTTGATTTGCCGCGTGGGAAAATGGATCTCTCAGAATCCCTCTCCTTCCATTTTCCTTCCCCTTATTTGATATCAAAACAAGAGATTTTAAGTCCCATATCCTTTCTCTCTTTCCTTCCCCTCCAAATCCCTCAATCCAAACACACTCTCGGGGCTTGTTTGGATAGCAAAATAGGAGGGAAAGGAAGGGAGGGGAAGGAGGGAAATGAAAGGGAGGGAAGGGAATGGAAGAGGTGGTTTTCCCTCCAAATCTTACCCATATTGGTAGGGAAATAATTTACCTTCTAGGAAGGAAGAAAATATTAGGGATTCATTTTTCCTCCCCTTCAAATTCTTCTACCTTCAATTTGTTAACCAAACAATAGATTTCTCATCCTTTTTAATTCCTTCCCCTCCTTTTTCCCTACAAATCCCTCAATAAGGGTTGTTTGGTTGACACTTGAAAAATATAGGAATTGGAAAATGCCATCATTTGTATAACCTTGGATTGATTAGTTGCCATATTTTTTACAAAATTGAGAAATTAGAATTCCCCTTATATACATACTAAAAGAATAAGAGATTACTAAAAATTTTCCGCCTAAATGAATTATTCTATAATTAGACATCGTTATATCATATTTACAAGTGGGTCACTATCAAAACAATAAATAACTATATTCCAATTAAAAGTGTATAATTTTCAATTTGGATAGACATATTAATAAGATATTCGGATTTCGTTACGTAAATGAAATTGCACTAATTAACTGTATGATGCCATAGAAATATTTTACTGTTATTATTTATAAAACTAAACAGAATGGCCACGAACACGTTTTAGCAAACACTTTATTTCTAAATAATTCACTATTCCGTCTTTTGATAGAAACTTATGTACTACAAGTTACTGTAATAGTATTGTAGGCACTAAAAATTTATTAAAGTGTCGAAAATACAGAAATAAATTAATTTGAGTTAATAATAAATAAAGTACTCAATTTAATTATTTTTGTCCCTTTTAAATCAAATTTGGGTCATTCTGAGTTATTTGGGTCCAAACACAAGTCAAATTGGGTTAAAATCGCAAACGAGCAGAAAACGGGCCCACGATTAGAAGCTTGAGAAAAGCCCAACTTCGCTCTATAAATAAACCGAAGTTCATTCATTTGAATATAGAAAAACTTGAAGAAAGAAGAAGAAAAGAAAAGCTCTGCAATTCTCTCTGAAAAACTCGTGAAATTCATCGTAAGCAGTCAACAAGCACAACAAATTCGTGCCGCTTGCGCAAGAAAACTCAAACACTCAAACTCAAATATTCAAACATTCAAGAGAGATTCAATTCGTTCGACCCTCTCAAGAATACAAGTCAACATCGCACGTCAAGTGCATACACCCTCTACACGGGCACCCCCTGCAAAACGCACGCGCACCCCTTACGTGGATCGTGCACGTGTACCCTGTTTGTTTAGTTAGAATCAGAGGATTATTAGAGATTGTACACGAACTTTTCTGATATTAATAAAAACTCAATTTGTTTCCTTGTTTTATATTTCAGTTATCGCAATACAAAATTTGTTGTTACAAATTTGTATGCGCATGCCTCTTGGTTATCAGCCTCCAAAGTTTCAACAGTTCGATGGAAGGGAAATCCAAAGCAACACATCGCCCACTTCATCGAGACATGAAATAATGCCGGAACTAATGGTGATTGTCTAGTTAAGTGGTTTGTACGTTCCCTTAAAGGAATTGCTTTTGATTTGTACACAAACTTGGACTCTGAGTCAATTGACAGCTGGGGTCGCATGGAAGACAAATTTCTTAACAGATTCTACATCACTAGGCGTATCGTCAACATGAGCGAACTAACAAACACTGCACAGTGGGAGGATGAACCTGTCATCGACTACATCGATCGATGGCGTGCGTTGAGCCTGCAATGCAAAGATCGCTTAAGTGAATCCTCAGCAGTGGAATTGTGCATTAACGGAATGATCTGGGATATTCTTTATATAATGAAAGGAATCAAGCCAAAAAGCTTTCCAGAATTGGCAATCCTCACTCACGACATGGAAATTACAATCAAAGGGCGTGGCAAAGCTCGATCAACCTTTTCTAAAGGGCCAAGTGAAAAGAAGGAGTTCAGAAAGATATATAAAGGCTTCAAGTCGATAGGAAAGGAGGCAATGGTCGTCGAAATCAGCGGCTCGCCCATTAAAATATCATCAAAGTCTAAGTATGAAAAGAAGAAGGAGTCATATGCTTACAATTATCAGCAGGACAAGCCCACATTAAAAGAGTTACAAGCTAAGAAGTACCCTTTTCCAGACTCTGACTTATTCGGAATGCTAGATGACCTTCTGGAAAAAAAGGTTATACAACTGCCAGAGTCCAAGAGACCTGACCAGGTTAACAAGACAAGTGATCCCAACTATTGTCGCTATCACAAACTGGTAAGTCATCCTCTTGAAAAGTGTATTAACACTGAAAGAGAAAATTATGCAACTCTCCAGAGACGGAAAGATTATCCTTGACTTGAATGATACCGTAGCCACAAATAAAACTACTGCAGTATTGGAGCAGCATGAGGAACACGAGGAGCCAACGATGCATCGTGGGTGTGATGTATGCATGTTGCAATTCGGGAGCTTTGAACCTGTTGCTATATGGTTCCAAAATCCATCTTCATCGATATCCCCAAAAGCAGTATTAGCTCCTCAAGATGGGAAGAATGTAGATGATGATGACGAAGGGTGGACCTTAGTCACATACAAGAAGACAAAGAAACAAGTATGACAAGCAGTCGAACATGTCCATCATCGACAGAAGCAATCAAAGAAGATGAAATCCTGCATATCTGATAGGGAGAAGAAGTCTGAAACATTGGTCAAACCATGTGTCTTGCCTATCAATATGCCTAAGAAAAAATCGTGGAGTCATATTGCTCTAGAAGAATTCTTTCAAAGAAATTTCTTGGACAATGTTATCGTATGTACCATCTCTGCAGTAGGTCATGATGATAAAGAAAAAGTAAAGGAAAACGAAGCAGATGATGCGGTACCATCACAACAATTGCAATATTACCCTCAAAAGGAAATTGAAGTTGTAAAGCTTCTCAACCCCCTTCCCGCAAATAGGGGGTGGAGACAAATCTTTCACCTGCCGAAAGAGAAGCGTCAGATAATACTCCAAGGACTTGATAAACTAGAACTATATGCTGGCAACATGAAAGATGTGGGAGAGCCTGCAAAGCAGTCAACACAATGTGTCTCATGCAATGCAGCCTTGACCTTTTCAGATGAAGATCTGATTCTTGGTTCCAAGCCTCACAATAGGCCGCTTTATGTGTCAGGCTACATTCGAGGACAAAAAGTCAACATAATCTTAATATATTGAGGCTCAGGAGTCAATCTCATGCCAAAAGCAACCATGAAAGAGCTAGGTATCACAGTTGATGAACTTTCCAGCAGTTGAACAGTAATTCACGGTTTCAACTTAAATGGAGAGCGGGCTATTGGCATGATTCGTGTAAACCTTAGCATGGGCGACTTGTCATCTGAAACACTCTTCCATGTCATCGAGCCAAAGACATCATTCAAGTTAAATGGAGACTCCAAGCCTTTCACTAAGGCTGACTCTTTCTTCCTTGATGCAAAGTTCTTTGAAGAAAATGGTACTTCTAGTGAGTTCATGCGAACTACCCTTTCTTCAACTGGAAAATGAGGTAAGCTAAAAGAGAATACCAAAGAAGATGTTGTTACGAGTCCTGTAAAAGAAAATTATGTCAAGCAAAATATAGACAATGCTAGTAAAGCATCTACTCCCGTTACATCACCCAACAAGCCAGAAATGCCACATAAGTCTACCTCGCCAATATTGCGGTATATTCCCAAGTCTCGCCACAAAGAAGGAGATAGTCCTGTTGCAGAATGTCTAACAAAGAGAGATCTTAAAGACAAAAGTAAACAAAGTCCAATGATCAAGCAAGAATGGATGGCGAAAGTCACCACACCTCTTCCAAGTTCAAACCAAACGAAAGTTATGAGACATCCTCCAGTTGGTTTCGTCTGTTCATCAAACCAATCATCAAGCAATCAAAATGTGAGAATATTTGATTCCAACGCATATAAGCTACTGGCAAATGCAGGTTACAACTTTACAAAACCAACTCCGCTTGGGAAAGTTGTAGAAGTTGAACCATATTGGCTTAACAAAACGCAACAGGAGTTGTTCAAGCAAGAAGGAAGATTTATAAAGACTAAAGCGGGGCTTGGTTATAAGTCTCCCATGCCCGTGAAGATCAGTTCTCGTAGGAACAGAACTACTAGATCTTCACAACATATCATAGTGGAAGAGGATGGGGAGAATGAAGCAAAAGACATTAAAACACCATCAAAATCTTCAGTCTTCGATAAGATAAATCCACCTGCACAGAGAGCCCGTACTTCTGTAATCGACAGGCTAGGGAGACCGAGTCCTACAACAAATCATCCTTTTGTCTTCATTCGACTAGATAAACGAGGGGCAAGTGAAGTTAAGTTATCAACCCCTCTGTCATGTACAAGCAATAAGGATGCATTAAGTGATCGTTTTGGTGTTTTTTCAAACACGGTCTTCACTCGTTTAGGAGCCTCCAATAATGATAATGGTAAGACTCTTCTGTGCTCAACTTACGTGGAAGAAAACGATGAAGAAGTAAATATTAGTGATGACTTAAGAAGCGCAATACCCTCTCGCATGAAGCGTTTGCAAGTGATGGACATCATCCAGCATGAGCCACTAAAAGCACGAAGGCGAGTATTAGTTCTCACTGGTCTATCCCCAAACAATGTTGAAGAGTCTAAACCTCCATCTTCACACCCCCGTGATGTAAAAGACTTGGAAACTACGTGTATGCGTCGACTTCAAAGATCTTAATGATGCATGACGACTTCCCTTTGCCAGTTACAGAGTTGATGATCGATGCAACTACTGGCCACGAAGCACTCTCGTTCATGGATTGTACTGCTGGATACAATCAAATATAAATGGCACCTGAAGATCAAGAAGCAACGGCATTTCGCACACCAAAAGGGACATTTTGCTACACAGTCATGCCATTTGGACTCAAAAATGCCGGGGCCACATATCAACGAGCAATGAAAGAGATCTTTGATGACATGTTGCATAAAACGATAGAGTGTTATGTCGACGACGTGGTTGTCAAGTCAAAGAAAAGAGAAAACCATGTTAAAGACCTTCTGTAACACCTCAAGAGATTGAGAGGGAAGTTGTCCCATACCGGGAAATTGAGTGGCTTATGAGATATTTATAAGGGCTTTCACCCACTACTTAGTAACAAGCCCTTATGCTTTTAGGCTTATGTGAGGACAAATAATGGCCCAAAAGTGCACATCTCATCTTATTGGGACCGTGTTACGACAGTGGCGGGTTGTTATAAATGGTATCAGAGCAATCCTGCCATCGTGTGGTGAGCCTGTGGCCAAGAGTACCCGGGTCACCCACCTAGCAGGGAGGATTCTGGGCTTGGCTACGGTTAGCCTCCGGGCACAATGGGGACGTTGCATTATTTAAGGGGGGGAGTTTGTAACACCCCAAGAGATTGAGAGGGAAGTTGTTCCATACCGGGAAATTGAGTGGCTTATGAGGTATTTATAAGGGCTTCCACCCACTACTTTGTAACAAGGCCTTGTGCTTTTGGGCTTAAGTAAGGTAAATAATGGTCCAAAAGTGCACATCTCATCTTATTGGGACCGTGTTATGACAATGGCGGGTCGGGTTGTTATACCTTCGTACCGTCTTTGAGAGACTTAGAAAATGTCAACTCAAGAAGAACCCACTCAAATGTGCGTTCGGCGTCATATCCGGGAAGTTCTTGGGGTTCGTGGTAAGGCATAGAGGTATTGAAATTGACCAGAAAAAAATCAAAGCTATGAACGAAATGCCAGAACCAAAGACGTTGAAGGGGCTGCACGGGCTGCAGGGACGTTTACATTCGAAGGTTCATCTCTAACCTTGCAGGACGTTGTCAGCCGTTTAGTCATCTTATGAAAAAGGATGCTCTATTTCAGTGGGATGAGAAATGCAAACATGCTTTTGATAGTATAAAGAAGTACCTGGCCAGTGCACCAGTGTTGGGGGCACCGATTCCAAGAAAACCGCTCATTATATACATCGCCGCACAAGAACGTTCGTTGGGGGTAGGGATGACAATGGGTCGGGTTTGGGTCGAGTCCACCCAAACCCGGAATGCCAACCTCAGACCCATAGCCGACCCAGACCCGCTAGGGTCCAAAATCAGCAGACCCATACCCAGACCCGATAGGTTTGGGTCGGGTCCGGGTGTACCCGCGGATCCAATCTTCAACAAATTCACTAACAAATACTTCAGATAAAATCTCCAATTTCCAAATCTAACAAACCTTAATTTATCAAATTTTCCAAATCGCCCCAATTTCATACTTAATTCTGACAATTTCACTCATATTCATACAAAATCTAAACCTAATTAAAGTGCAAAATTAAAAGAATGGACAAACAATAAGTAACTTTGATGCAATAAGCTCCTCTTCAACAAGAATCTCTTTGTCACCCTTGTCTTCTCCTTGCTTCTTTTTTTCATTCTTGGTTGAATATGACAGTTTTATCATTTTTATCAAAGCATGTAGGGTATGCGTTTGATTGAGAGTATAGTAATTTGGGGAAAGAATAGTAGAATAAGTGAATGTGGTGGTCTGGGGTTTTTAATTATTTTAAGAATAGACTTAGTTTGTTTATGCAAAATGGCAATGGGTGTGTATCAGTGTATGTGTATAAGTTTAAGACTTTCAACGTTTTTTTTAAGGGTCCAAGGGTCAGGTCCGGGTCTCGTAACTCATACCCATACCCGGACCCGATATATTTCTTGAAGACCCATACCCGACCCATGCCCATTGGGTCTGAAAAAATGAGACCCATATCTGCCCCATTAGGGTCCGACCCTAAGGGTCTGGGTCGGGTCCCCGACCCACTGTCATCCCTAGTTGGGGGCAATGTGTGCGCAAGAAATTGAAGAACACAAGGATAGGGCACTGTACTACTTGAGTCGTACCTTGGTTGGAGCTAATATAAATTACTCCCCATTTGAAAAAATATGCCTCGCGTTGGTGTTTGCAATTAAAAAGCTTAGACATTACATGCAGGCACATACTATACACGTGGTCTCAAAGGCTGACCCTATCAAGTATATACTTTCACGGCCTGTCTTATCTGGTAGATTCGCAAAATAGGTAGTGTTAAACAGTATGACTTAGTGTTTGTGTCTCAAAAAGCAGTAAAAGGTCAGGTAATTGCAGATTTCTTCGCTGTTCATCCAGTCCCAACAGAGTGGGAACTTTTAGATGAACTACCAGAAGAAGAAATCTTTTACGTGGACATTTTACCTCCATGACAATTGTACTTCGACGGTTCTGCAAGGCGAGACGGATCTGGAGCAGAAGTTGTGTTCATATCTCCTCAAAACCATGTAATGCCATACTCATTTACACTCACACAGTTTTGCACAAATAACGTGGTAGAATACCAAGCTTTGATATTAGGTCTTCAAATGGCAATTGAAATAGGCGTAAGGGACATGGATATTTATGGAGACTCACAATTGGTGATCAGCCAAGTCCTCGATGAGTATGAGTTAAGAAAGGAAGACCTAATTCCCTACTGTAGATACCCGTATCCGTCGATATTGGAATTTATAGAGAACCCGACAAACACCCGATGATGATAGGACACATGTATTCTTTAGTTGTCATTGTCATTATTTGGAGCTCGTTTTACGATGTAGAATGGGCGTCGTCGATGAAGTATTTTATTAATTTAAATGATATTTAAATTAATGTTTTTTTAAGCGAGTTCATTTTATTAATTTAAATGATATTTAAATTATAGCTTTTTTAGGTGAATTCAATTTATTTTATTTTATTTTGAATTTGTTTTCCCTAGTTTATTTTATTGAAAATAAAATAAATATTTGATTTGAAAAATCATTTTATGAGTATATTTGATTTGAAAAATCATTTATTTTAATATGTTAATTGATTTGAAAAATCGATTTAAAAATAAAAAAAAAAACTTGTTTTAAACACGTGTTTTGGAGCTCGATTATAGCTCGGTTTTTGAGCCCGTTTTCTTTACGAGTTGGCACGAATCTCGAGTACACTAACCAACCTAAGCCTCTACCCATCCAACCCAGTTCGAACCCCCATAAACATGGCCAAAATCCCGTCCCAAATCACCCCCAACAGCCCGCAAAAACACGAAGCAGCCCCCCCTGTTTTGCAGCTCAATCCCGAGCCCAAAACCCGCTCCAAATACCACCAAAACCCGTGCCCATTAACCCTAACCCATACCCTAATATCCTACCCATATTACCTTACCTTAACCACCAAGAAAACCCCCCAAACGAACCCTAGAAAACCCCCCAAAAGCTGCTGGACAGCAGCTATGCTCAGCCAAGCCCGTCTGCCTCTCCTCCCTTTTACCCTACCTTAACTCCCTATAAATACCCACCCTTCACCATACATTCATTCCTCTAAGTTCTCCATACATACTACCTTCAGTTACAAGCTTTAAACCCCAGAAAAAAACCCTAATTGCCTCTCAAAAACCCTCCACAAAACCGACTTGCAAACTGAAACAGTTTGTGTGTCCTCTTCAAAAAACAATTCGTTCCTCCATCAAACCTCCATCAAAATTCGAGTTTCTTGTTCCAAATTAACCATACAACATCCATATACACATTAGAAAAAGATTTATGAGCCAAATTGCCCTTGAGAGTACACGAATTCCCTCGAAAAACAGAGTGTTATACACTCTGTTTTCGCGGCTTTTCTTGTCTGTCCAGTTCTGTTTGTGCTCGTTTTTCGTGACCAATAACTCAAAATGAGCAGGGATTGTTTTAAGATCTATGTTCTCCTCTCTTTCTAGTTTTCAAAACATCTTTTAAATCGAATTTTTACCGTGAAACGAGAGAGAAATCGCAGTTTGAAAGTTGCTGTCCAGATTTGCAAAAAACGTGTTGTTTGCTTTGTTTCTTCGTCGACGACGACTTCTCGAGATAAAATCTACCATCGATTACGACCCAAGACGGTGTCAACGATACATGTAGGTTGAGGGTGCATCAAATCCTCCTCTTTCTCCCTTTTATTTCGTTTTTTTATGTTTGTTTTTTTATTGTTTCGTTTTATTTCGTTTATCGTTTTTATTTATCGTTTAAATTAACTATGAAACTAGTTTAGTCCGAGTATGAGTTAAAGTACCACCATGAACACCCGCGTTGACTTGAGATGGGAAAGAAACCGCTACATCAGTCGGTCGTACACCCCCGTCTCATTTACATATCCTCGTGTTCAAGGTAGGGCATTAATAAAACGAGTTCTAACTTCGCTCTTCGCTTTTGACCCCTCTTTTGTTTCGTGTGATTCGACCCACCTTAGGACCCGTCACATGTTAGTATGACCTCTGATTGTTAACATATAACTCATTTAGATGACATTAGATCAGTTTAATAACCTAATTAGACACATTAGGGTACATCGACGTAGCTTTAAAAATCAACTAACAATTCTGTAACTTAATTGAATGCATCTCTCTCTCTTTCACCTAATTTCTCGCTAGTATAAGAGTGCGTGTTTAGCACCTTCTTATTAACACTCGATGAGTTAAATTAATTAGCAAACTTGACCTAATTGGACCCCTTTAGGCCGTGTAGAATGCGCGTTTGCAAGGTATCTTTTCAAATCGATCAACGTCGTTTCTAACTTGTTTTCTAGCCCGCTTTCGAACTTGTTCCGCAATCAATCGATCTAACTAATGAACCTGACCTAGGACCTAGGGTTGGACGTGGCTTTAGGCCTTGAGGCTTGGCCGTGTCCTTTGTTTTTTTCTTGTTTCGTTTATTTTACATCGTTCGTTCTTTATTTGTTTTGTCGCTTGTAATTTATCGTTTGTTATCGAGTTGTAATTTTCAAGTTAGCTTTCTTTTATCGAGTCAAAACCTCTTTCAAAACCTTAGTCTTGTTTGGTTAGATGGTTGTGCCCCAATGCATGTAAGAGCGTAGTAAATCGCATGTTGTTTAAAGCAACATGGCCCGGTTTATGCTAATGCATGCTTTGGTGCGTAGCCCTATGTCTAATTCGATGAGATTAAGTGAAAGCACGCATCACGAGGAGTGACCCAAGGCCGTGAGTCATGTAAGCCGTGGGCCACCCCCCTTGTGCACGTTTCCCTAGGCCGAATGGCTGTGTAATGAGTCGTGTATGGTGTCGTATATAGCAATTGTATTTAGATCGAGTTGTATCTTTAATTTATCGTTGTGTCGGCATGAAATGCCTGGGTTGTAATAGGGTAGATCCCAACGGCTCCCCCATTCCCCCTTAAGCCTTGTTTGCTTTGTTTTGTATGTTGTTAGATTAATCAACCCACATGCTAAATTACAACTTTGACAAAGTTAGTTTAGTTGCATCTAAAACGACATAGAAATTGTTGTCACATGTTAGGGTTTTGAAAACGATGTTTGTATATCATATATCGTAGTAGCTATGACCTTGTTTGAAATCCGACACTTGACTTAGTAGAGGCCGTTATTGACGGGCAGGGTTAGGTGTCCTTATGGGCTTCCTAACACGTACCCTCACCCCTTACTCAAGATCTATGGTTTGTGGATCCGTCTAAATACCATTGGATTACGAGAGTCATTCAAATCGAGTGATATAGGGTACAAGTCTTTATCTTTAATCACTCGTATTCGATTGGCTTTATGCTTTTCGATGAAAGGTGTAAAGTTGACTTGAACGGTTCCAAGTTCCCAAAAAACTTGGTGGCGACTCTAATATGTCTTAATTCGATTCGAAAGAATCTCGAGTCGATTATGCCTAGTGTGGATCCCGCGGACGCAGTTCCCGAGGGCCTTGTCCACACCTACCATCGACAGGCGCTGCAACCGCTTAATCAACTTGACTCCATCAATATTGGTCATGTACCGAGGAGTGCCAATAAGTTGGTTGACGCACTTGCTAACCTTGCAGCCACTTTGGCACTGGGGGTAGACGAATCTATGAAAGTGCCAGTCTACAATCGTTGGGCAATACCTTTGCTTGAAAGAGTAGAAGATATAGATACAACAAACATGATTTGCGCTACACGGCTGATGAGGATGACTGACGCCAACCTATTATTGATTTATTGGACCACCAAAAATTACCTGATGATCTCAGGCACAAGGTAGAGGTACGCCAGCATGCTCCAAAATTTCTTCATTACAAAGGGACGCTCTACAGACGCTCTTTCGTAGGACATTGGTTGAGGTGTCTAGATAAAGATGAAGCTACTAAAGCAATACACGAAGCTCACTCTGGCATTTGTGGCGCTCACCAATCTGGACCTAAACTTCATGATCGTGTAAAGAGAATGGGGTATTACTAGCCAACCATGGTTCAAGACTGCATGGACTTCGCGAAAAAGTGTCAACCCTGTCAGTTCTACTTAAACTTTATACATCAGCCGCCAGAGCCGTTACACCCGACTGTATCTTCATGGACCTTTAAAGCTTGGGGACTCGACATTTTGGGACCCCTCACTTCAAAAGCCTCGAATGGACACGAGTATATTCTCGCTGGTACTGACTACATCTCAAAATAGGCAGAAGCCATCACATTAAGGGAAGTCAAGAAGGAAAATGTTGTGAATTTCATCCGAACTCAAATAATATATAGATATGGTGTACCACAACATATCATCACTGATAATGGGAAACATTTCGATAACCATCTGATGACAAGTTTAGGAGAGAAGGTCAAATTCAGATAGTACAAGTCATCGATGTACAACGCTCCTGCAAATGGTTTGGTTGAAGGCTTTAACGAGACACTTTGTAACTTGTTGAGAAAAGTAGTAGCAAAATCAAAGCGAGATTGGCATGAAATAATTGGCGAGGCATTGTGAGCCTATCATACCACATACAAAACTCCTACTCAAGCAACCCCGTATGCGTTAGTATATGGAGTAGAGGTTGTGTTGCCGTTAGAAATGCAGATCCTATCCTTACACATTATTATTCAAGAGGAACTTACAGAAGATGAAAATGACAAGTTACGTTTAGCAGAGTTGGAGGCACTCGATGAAAAAAGACTAGAGGCCCAACATAAGTTCCAATGTTATCAAGCAAGGTTGTCGTGAGCATTCAACAAAAAAGCACGTCCTCGTTCTTTTCAAGTAGGAGACCTAGTCCTTGCAATACGAAGACCAATTATAACCTCTCACAAGCCAGTTGGTAAATTTACCTCTAAGTAGGATGACCCGTATGTGGTACATAAATGACGCATACAAGATTGAGGATGAAGACGGTGTGCTCATAGGCCCAATAAATGGTAAATTTCTCAAACGTTACTACTCTTGAAACAATGACATGCTCCTAAGCAAGAGCGTAAACTGCAAACCTGTTTGAACTACGTCGGCTTGATCTTATGAAGTACTATTTTTACTTTGCAAGTACGTAAGTAGCTTGGATGGACATGTAACCTAAGTGCAGCCGTACCAAAAAAAAAAATGAAAAAACAAAATTGTGTGACATATAAAAAAAAATTGTGTCATATAAAAAAAAAAAGAAAAAAATGTGTGACATCAAAAAAATTGTCACAAAAAAAAAAAAAGTAACGCTCCTGGCCCACATGAGCCTAAACTGTGAACGACTAAATCTAAAAAATTATATCGTGCCCAGTTACATTATATCTTAGACATAGATATAGTCTAGCAGCGGAATGCATATTTATAATGTAACATTACATTTACATTATACCCAAAAGAGAGAAGTACACAACATATCAGCTAGTTACAAAATTACCATGTAAGGGTACGTGTGTGCACCAAACACTACAACTCCTACTTACTAAGTCATAACGTACCTCGTTATTATGTTAAAATAAAAATGGGTACGTGTACAAAAAAAACGATGGTGACCTATGATAAAATTTATCCTAGAGTACCAAATCCATCCAAGCATCTGGGTCCAACGATGATTGCAATTTCAGGACTAAACGTCTCTTATCCTCAAGAACGGCTACGTCTTCTGCACTCAATTACGGGGTTGCCTCCAATTTAGCGATCTTCGACCCTCTTGTTTCAATTTGGTCTCGGGCAGCCCTGCGAGATCTCTCAAGATTTTCCATGTCACTAGCTAAATGACGATATGCTTGATGAGCTTTTTCTAACGTATCCTCCAGCTGAGCTATCTCCATGCCTACATCGGACATCTTTTCCGCTATAGTGAGACAAGCCGCCTCGGAATCAGCAAGAACATGACTATCTTTTTCGGGCCCTTCGCGCTCTTCAGTAATTTATTTGCCCAAATCATCATGGCGAAGACGGTCCCTGGTAGCTTCTTCTAGAAAGCAAAAAACCTTGACGGTGGCGACATACGACTCTATCTTGTCTTCAACCCGTGTTGGACCACCTTTAAAGTGTTTTATACATTTGTAAACCAAGGCAGCCTCTTTCCCGATTTTCTCGACATCTGCAAAAGCTGCCTCTTTTACGGTCTTCAACAAACTATAGCAGCCAACTTCAAGCCTGTATGTAAAATCCTTTTTACTGGTGTCTCTGGCATAATTGTAATCACATACGGCACAGGGACGGACATGTTGGATGTACGTTGACTAAAGTACCAAGCGTCCTCTTCTGGAATTCAAGATTTTGCCTTGTAACTGCTTCTAGGGAGTGAGGACTTTGAACAAACGGTTGACTGGTAGAGGTTGACAAAGCCACTGTTTTGTTCTTTGGATGAGATGATTCTATTATACCTTCGTCAAGATGATGTTTGAACTTTTGTAACTCCTTGCCTTTGCGTGAATTCGGTCGGTCAACAACAACATCTAGAAGAGGGTCACCTATCAAATTTGGCATTTCTTTCTCGACGTTAAATTCTCCGTCCTGCAGAAAGAAATAAAAAAACAGTAAGAAAAAAAAAAAGAAATATAAAAAGTAACAAGAATAAAAGGTGTACAAAAAATATATAAAATAACAAGAATAAAAGGTGGGCTACCAGAATCAATTTTGAGGGATTGTCAGAGAATTATGGTATGTTTGCAAAGAGGTCTACATTAACTCGATTGAGGTTTCGCACATTGATAGTAGCAGCTTTGGCTTTATCAACGTCTCCTCGACGTCTATGTTTGAAGTTGGTGTCCGACTCCCCATTGTCACTATCCACTCCTCCCGCAATAATTTGGTTTGGTTGTGAACTGCCCGCCTGGTTTCTCGGAGATTGAATTATGAATGGTGTCTCACCAGAGCCTTCAGTTATGGAATGAATCGGCGACGTACGTATTGCACTCTTTTTCCCATGACTTTTAGACAACTTCTTGGTCGGATCAGGTTCTATTGCCGAATTCAGCACAGAAGCTTTTGCTAACAAGTCCTTTACATCTACCTTGCTCCACCACTTCTCAAAAGCTACCGAATTATAATCGCGCCACTTTGACCTTGGAGGAGGAAACGAATTCACCCGAGATCGACTACCTTCAAATAAAATCATTCGCCATTTTTTTAGAGCTTTTTTTGCAAGATACATGTTTCACGTCTGAAGTTAATTAAGAGTGCTAGGAAGCGCTTGACAGAAACCAAATTGTTTGAAAATCTATATGGGGTGTATGGTTGGAGCACAAATAATGCACCGGAGCGTAATGGAAAATATGCAGTACGTAAACAAATGAAATAGATGAAGTTTACTTTATCTAAGGCTCCATCATCGTGCAAACATACACCATTGTCAAAAAATTTAGTAATACTGCCAAGGTTGATAGACCGTCCCTCATGAATGAGTCTACGAGCTTCGTCATCTCTGAAAAATTTTACATGTTGCGCACTAGAATAAAGCACCATTCTTGGACCCCTCGGGCATGGTTCAACTTCATGATGTGTCCTGGAATAGTAAGCGAGCCAGTCATAAAATAATGGGCTGGGAAGACGTAACCCGAATAACCAGGCTTGGGAGATGTAGAAATCATTTTGAGCCCTCGATAAATACTAGCTAACACCGGCGGTGCAAGACTAAATACTTCTCCACGAGCCATCAAGCTTGCTACCTCAAAAGTTTCTGGTCTAATAAGTCGATCTTCAGATTCCGGGAGTACAAAGTTACATAACCAATATGACAAGAAGGCTGCCAAATATGTTGATTGCTTCCGACTTTCATGAACTATTCCCAATGACTCAAATATTTTTGCCTCTTTAGCTGTCTAGACAAGCGGTTTTGGGTAAATGTTTCCAGAAGGGTTTCCCGTGAATTTGGGAGGATTCTTGCTCTCTCGTCGTCGCTTCGGGGGCATTTTATATACATGGGACCTCTTGCACCAAAACTCAATCCATTGTTGTGAAGTGACACCTTTTATACCTTTTCCACCAGATTGCATTTTAAGACGATGATAAACAACTAGTAAGAAATGACATGCTCGGGGAATTACCCAAACACCTTGAGCATCAAGAGCATGTAATTTGTCAAAACTAGGAACTTCTTCATCATAAATTGATCCAAGGATAGGCAAACCGCTGAGACGATGGAAATCCCATAGAGAAATAGAAAATTCTCCAAACATAGTATGAAGTGCGTTGGTAATGGAACACCAAGCTTCTTGGAATGCACGCAAAATACAAGGTTCTCGGACATAAGAATATAATGAAGCATACACCGCATCATAAACTGGACACTTTTGGAGGATGGCTCCACATCTAGCAAGAACATCTTCGGTCCTTTCCCAGTATCCTGCGATGTAAATGTTGGAGCTTGTGTCCTCCACAAATTAGTGTGATAACATTTGTAAATCTCTTACAGGTTCACAAGGGTATACTTCGTATATTTAATCAGTTGATTAACGTTTACCTAATAACGGTTGGCTTGCTAGAAAGTTTGACGTTATTATCATACAGATGACGGTGATCAACTGGTCCCTAAAGGTCACACCTATAGGATGTGTTTGAGAGATGTGGTTATAGAAATATGATCACATTGATGCCTAATATGACTAAACAGTTAGTCAATGTGTTGATGAGACAATTATTTAATGAAGATTAAATAATATTAGTTCAGAAGAATTAACTGTGAATCGTAAATTAAATATAATAAGTTATATTTAATTAAATGTATATAATGTTAGCTTGGACGAATTAATCTGTTAATTCGTAATTAAATGTAATCGGTTATATTTAATATCAACAAGTTGAATGTGTTATAGTGGTAATAGTGAGGGTACACAAACCAAGAGGTCATGGGTTCGATCCTCACTAGATGATAATTTAACACATTTTATACATTTTTGGAATAACCAAAAATAAGGAAAGAATACTCCTTATTTCGGTTATGGGCCGAGAAAAATAGAAAAGAAAAGCCTACCCTAATTCATTCCTATCACGGTTTATAGGTGAGTGAGGGAGAGGATTTTCTGACCTAATTCATTTTTCATTTTTGCCTCCTCTCTCATCGGAAAACACAAAGAAAACCTAAAAATTATTTTAATTTTTGGATCGATTCTAGCAAAATCAAGGGCATTCTCGGAGCATTTTGGGTGCAACTGATAGGAGAATATCTATTTTGATATTGTTCTTAGGCCGTATTTGCTAGGACCGAAGGTTAATTCTGAATCCTTTACTTTTGTTTATGTATTTTAATTTATGACTAGTGATCGCCATCATTAAATTCGTTATAATCCTTAATAATAAGGGAAGTATACAGATTATTTCCCACAAGTGGAATCAGAGCAAAGGCCACGAATTTATTTTGATGATTTTCATAAAAATTGGATGTAAACAAAATTTGAGTTTCGAAAAATTTTTACACGGCTAAAATTTTTTTTGCCAATTAAATTTTTTTTTTTGCCGTGTGTATTTGTTCTTTTTTATGCGAGATTTCCATTTTTATTTTTCATAATGTTGTTTTAATCAGTTAAAATTATCATATGAAGAATTGGTAGATGTTTGATTTGATGCAGATTAAGTTAAAACATAAATGGAATCGTCATGTTTGATTTGATGCAGATTAAGTTGAAATTAAAAAGGCATTAGGGTCCTAATTTAAAAACCGTGAATTTTTTTTTGCTGTTTCTGTACTGTTCACGGATGAACAGTATTAAAAAAAAAATTTGCTGTTTTTTTGCTCACCGATTAAAGTTTTTTTCGCGGTTGTTTTGTTTATGCCGTTTTGGAAAAGCATCCAAAAAAAAAAAAAAAATTCGTTATTCTTTTTCACGTGCTCTCGTTCACGGGGGATGAATTTAAAAAAAAAAAAAAAAAATTTGTTTCGGTTTTTACAGATAAAACCGTGTATAAAATAAGAAACATGCTTGTTTTGTTTTTCTTTGTTTATGCCGAGACCAAATAAAAAAAGGAATTTGTTTTTGTTTTGATTTTGGCCAATTAGTTATTGTGAAACGGTTCACAATTAAAAGATACCGAATTATTTTAAAGCAGTTTAAAATTTTGACGGATTGAATTCATATTACAAGTTTAATATGGATTAAGATTGAAATTAATGTGATTAATTGTGGAATTGTCACTTAATAATTTGATTTAAATAGGTGGTTTGGATAAATTAATCAACATAATTAAGGAATTGTGTCATGTATGTTTAATTTATTTTAGTTGATGCATTATATTTTATTTTTGTTGAATGAATCGATTGAATGAATTTAATTTACGTATTTTTGCAATCGGTTGTAATTTGTAATATTTAGTGTGGCCTTAGTCAAATTATGTTTTCATAATGAAGGAAACATAATTTTTATGTAATTATGCGATCTCGAATCTCTTTTTTTTATTTCTTTAGTTTTGGGTTTTTGAAATTAGAATGTAATAAATAGGTTTATTATGTAATTTTATTTATTGTAATTTCAAAGAAGACTAAAGATGGAGGTTGGAGCTTACTCCCGCTACATGGATCAAGATGGAATATCAAGACAAGCTTCTCGGGTCCAAGGATGGATTCCAAACTTGTATTTATGTTCATTTTGATAGGATAGGCCACACTAGGACTCTATTATTGTTTTTACATTTTACTATTCTTATTGTTTTTCATTCACATGCTAGTTAATGCATCATATTCCGCCTAAACCAAACCACCTACTACTAAAATGCATGAAAATTGACTCATATAGGTTGTATGTTAGTTTTCATGGACATACAGATGTCACTGTCTTTAAGCCATCATCTTAGTTTATTCATTCTCGCATGCTAGATATTAGTTCACTTAAAATGAATTAAAATAAAGATGATGGGATCTTCCTCTAAAACGGAAATTGAGATTAGTCTTTATAAGGGCAAACAACTATGAATTCCTTCTTCGTCGGTAGGCATAATATGACCCCTTCTACGTTGGGTAAGTAGTTGTGTTGACTTAGTTTACCTCAACATCATAGTCCGAAGAGTTTCTCGTGATTATGATGGACTAAAGATAGAATTTACAGAAATTTATCGACCAAGAATTCTAACGGTAGAATTAGCTAAAAGGTTAGCTTATCAATTTACAGAGAAATTGAGTCTTGGGATCATTTATATAATTCTTGAGTAAGGTCAATTGTATAAATGCATGAGTCTTCGCGTTATAACAGTATTGCATTAGACTTAAAAATCAAATCGATGCATAGGCTTATTATTCAATTTTCTTTTCGCAAAGATAGAACACGTTAATTTTATTTATTACAACAAATGGCTGGAAATAACGAAATCCCAATGCCAAGTGCCACACTTGATCGCGCGTCCTGGCTGAAAGTTTTTATGGACAACATGAATCGGTTCACACGTCCCGAAAAATGACGGGTCCAACTTTGCGGATCGGGATGCAAAGACTACGGAATGCTTTGCCATTGCTTGACGGTAAGCTCGTGTACTTAATCGAGCCAATACCGAAACCCAGGCCCCAATGCAGAAGTCAACGAGTCACTCGCTTATAGTGATTTCGTTATGGAAGCGGGTGCGATAAAGAACGTACTCATATTTGCAATGGAAACAAATTTGCAGAGACGCTTCATTGCCCAAGGTGCAAATAAGATTTTCACCACGCTCACTAACGAATTCTCAAAGGCACCGAGAATCGTTACTTATGAGCATACCTGTCGCTTCTTTGATGCGAAACTCCAAAAGGGCCAACCGGTTAGCCCACACATTCTTAACATGATTGAGAATGTCGAGAAATTGGAGGCACTTAATTGCAAAATCAGTGAGAGCATTGTCATTGACCGAATGCTTTATTCTCTTCATGATGGTTTTTCCCTTTTCAGGGCGAACTACTACATGAATGACTTGAAAAAGAGTCCTCATGAGCTACACTCCCTTCTTGTACAGACCGAGAAGGATATGAAATTGAGTGGGAGCATGAAGCAGGATGTTCTCATGATTTCCAATAAAAGTAAAGGTAAGGGCAAGGCTCATGGCGACCTAGTTGTAGGTAAGCCAAAGTTCATGAAGTCAGGAAACGGTAAGAGTGGGCCTGGTGAGACTAGTGGCTCACAGGGCAAGACAAAGAGCAAGGGCGGTGACATTGAGTGCCACCATTGTCACAAGACTGGACATTGGAGGAGGAACTGTCCCGTGTACCGTGAGGACATAAAAGCGAGCCGCGTCGTTCTGTTGGTATGTCATCTTATATTCATATGATTGAGATAAACCATGCAAGTTTCGGAACTTGGGTACTTGATACTGGTTGTGGTTCTCATCTGTGTAATTATTTGCAGGACCTAAAGAACACCATGCCTCTCGAAAAGGGTGATGTGGACCTGCGAGTCGGGAATGGAGCACGAGTTGCTGCAGTCTCGAAGGGAACATACGTAATCCAACTACCTAGTGGTTTTGAGTTATTTTTATAACTGTTACTATGTACCCAGTTTATCTAAGAACATTATTTCAGTTTCCGTACTTGCGAAAGACGGTTTTGCATTTTCAATAAAGGATAATAGCTGTATTTTCTTTTTATGAAATGATTTATGGCAAAGCAGTTTCCATGAATGGAATTTACATCTTAGATCAAACCACGGAAGAATTACACATGAATAATAAGAAATTAAAGGTTGGTGACAAAGATCAAACTTATCTATGGCATTGTCGAATGGGACACATAAATGAAAAACGCGTAAAGAAACTCGTCGATAATGGGACTATTCCCGCATTCGAATTTTCTACATACGGCACGTGTGAATCATGTATCATTGGCAATATGACTCTAATTTCCTTCAAAGGTGTTGGAATGCGCGCTAGTGACCTATTAGGACTCATACATACGGACGTATGTGGACCTATGTCAATTACTGCTAGAGATGGCTATAGATATTTTATCACCTTCACGGACGATTTGAGTAGATACGGATATGTCTACTTAATGAAGCATAAAAGTGAGTCCTTTGAGAAATTCAAGGAATACCAGAACAGAGTACAAAACCAACTGGGTAGAAAGATTAAAGCACTCCGTTCAGATCGGGGTGGCGAATATCTTTTAAATGAGTTTGATCAACACCTGAAAGACTCGTGGAATCGTTCTCAGCTTAACTCCACCTGGAACACCTCAATTAAATGGTGTGTCCGAACGGAGAAATCGAACCTTACTTGATATGGTTCGATCCATGATGAGTCACACGGTAGTGCCTGATTCATTATGGGGTTTTGCTCTTTTGTCAGCTACTCTTATACTTAACCGAAGTCCGTTTAAAGCTGTCGACAAGACTTCATATGAAATGTGGAAGGGAACGGTCCCTAACTTGTCCTTTATTCGGGTTTGGGGCTGCGAGGCTTATGTCAAGTGGGACACGAGGATAAGCTCGGCCCGCGATCGGTCAAGACATACTTTATAGGTTATCCAAAAGGAACATTTGGTCATTACTTCTATTCGCCTACCGAACATCGAGTTTTTGTTGCGGCTAGTGCGACGTCCTTAGAGAAAGAATTTCTCGAGAACAAGACAAGTAATAGAACCTTCGAGCTGTCGGAGATTCCAGAACCAACAACCGAGGAACGGATGGAGGAAGTTGTTCCTCCAACTATTGATACGGTTAATATTCGTGAGGAACCTAGGAGGTCGGGTAGAGTCTCTCATCCTCCGGACAGATACATTGGTATGGTCGAGGAGAATGACGTTTTACTCCTAGAGAGTAATGAACCCGTTACCTATAAAGGTGCTATGACCTGTTCCGACTCAAAGCTATGGCTCGAAGCCATGCAATCCGAGATGGACTCCATGTATGAGAATGACGTGTGGGATCTAGTTGATTTACCTAATAAGGTAAAACCTCTACAGTGCAAATGGCTTTACAAGATAAAGCGTTCTGTAGACGCGCAACCAGATACCTATAAGGCACGACTTGTGGCAAAAGGTTTCACTCAAGTGCACGGATTGCACTGTGATGAGATTTTTGCACCTGTAGTCATGCTACGTTCCATTCAGATAATCTTAGCGATTGTCGCTTTTCATGATTATGAAATTTGGCAAATGGATGTGAAAACCGCCTTCTTAAACGGTTATTTGGAGGAAGAGTTGTACATGGTGCAACCCGAAGGTTTCATAGATCCTGAACATCCTAAGAAAGTATGCAAGCTTAAGCGTTCCATTTATGGAATTAAGCAAGTTTCTCGGAGTTGGAATCATCATTTCGACCAGGTGATAAAAGAGTATGGTTTCACTCGATCGGTCGAGGAACTATGCTTATATATCAAGTCGAGTGGGAGCAAGATTGTATTCTTGATATTGTATATCGATGACATACTCTTGATTGGGAATGCCATTCCTCTCCTATCTTCGGTTAAAGAATGGTTGAAGAACCATTTCCAGATGAAAGATCTGGGTGAGGTACAGCGCATTTTGGGAATCCGTATCTACCGAGATAGATCACGATGGACGTTATCACTTAGTCAGGAGTCTTATTTGGATAATATACTTGAGAAGTTCAGCATGACCAACTTCAAGAAGGGGAACCTTCCAATGACGACTGGGATGCAGTTGAGCAAGTCTCAGTCACCCACGACGCCTGAAGGGATTGAGCGCATGAGTCGTGTTCCTTATGCATCTGCAATAGGATCAATCATGTATGCCATGATATGCACACGTCCAGATGTGGCATATGCATTGAGTATGACGAGTCGGTACCAAAAGACTCCAGGTGAAACACACTGGATAGCTGTTAAAAACATCCTCAAGTACCTACGGAGGACTAAGGATTGGGTATTGACTTATGGAGGAGATAATAAGCTATGCGCAATCGGTTACGCAGATGCTAACTTCCAAACGGATCGAGATGATTAGAAATCTCAGTCTAGATTCGTTGTTACTCTTAATGGTGCTGCGGTCAGCTGGAATAGTTCCAAACAGGAAGTTGTAGCAGATTCTACTACTGAGCTATTGAAATATGATAAGCATGGAGGGCACGTTATTTCCATGAGAATTAAACGTGTACCTGAGTTATAGTAGTTGATTATGAATTCGATACGTTATCTTTTTCATATATACTATTTATAACTTCATCGTTTTATATATAATATTTTGTTTTTCATGTGGATTGTACTGACAACATTGAACGCCACAAAGTGAACTGAATTACATTATATTTGTTTTGGTCCATAATCGCCAATGTGAGCTGATAACTCCGGTTATTATACTGTGCAGACGATTGATGGTGGGTTCAACGAGCCATAAGTCAAACGGTTGACTGATCGATCACAGATGCGAGATTATAACGATACCTTGTAGGACAAATTTTTTGTGACAACGTAATGGAGTCCTAAATGTTTAATAACATTCGGTGCCAGGTCGTGGATAGGACATCCATTGTGTTCCTAGAGTCGATTCTTTTGACTATCGACTGTCTCTTGAGATTAAGGCAGTTTTTGGGTGACTTTGGTTTCTTTCTCACGGTCCGCCGTAATCGGAGGCTAAGTAGATTTTTTCTGGGTCATTTCATATCGTGCTTACATCTGCAGGATTCGAGTTGAGGAAAATATCCAACCCTTATCGGGTAAGTTATTTCTCGGGGCCACTCGAGGAGTTGTAACTGAAATGCATGACCATGCTCGAATGTTGATTCGTTTATCAGTTAAGTTACTCTCTAGTCGGGGAAACCACTCTTGATGATGATCGCTTGTAAAATACGACCTTTGTGAATATGGATTTGCAAATTGTTTTACATTGAGTGGGAGAAATTTTAGGATATGAGAATCGGTTATCGCACATACACTTGTGAGGACAAGTGGGAGTTTGTTGGAGCTTGTGTCCTCCACAAATTAGTGTGATAACATTTGTAAATCTCTTACAGGTTCACAAGGGTATACTTCGTATATTTAATCAGTTGATTAACGTTTACCTAATAACGGTTGGCTTGCTAGAAAGTTTAACGTTATTATCATACAGATGGCGGTGATCAACTGGTCCCTAAAGGTAACCTATAGGATGTGTTTGAGAGATGTGGTTATAGAAATATGATCACATTGATGCCTAATATGACTAAACAGTTAGTCAATGTGTTGATGAGACAATTATTTAATGAAGATTAAATAATATTAGTTGAGACGAATTAACTGTGAATTCGTAAATTAAATATAATAAGTTATATTTAATTAAATGTATGTAATGTTAGCTTGGACGAATTAATTTGTTAATTCGTAATTAAATGTAATCGGTTATATTTAATATCAACAAGTTGAATGTGTCATAGTGGTAATAGTGAGGGTACACACACCAAGAGGTCATGGGTTCGATCCTCACTAGATGACAATTTAACACATTTTATACATTTTTGGAATAATAAAAAATAAGGAAAGAATACTCCTTATTTCGGTTATGGGCCGAGAAAAATAGAAAAGAAAAGTCTACCCTAATTCATTCCTATACACGGTTTATAGGTGAGTGAGGGAGAGGATTTTCTGACCTAATTCATTTTTCATTTTTGCCTCCTCTTTCATTTTTCATGTTTGAACTTTTTTAACTCCTTGCCTTTGCGTGAATTCAGTCGGTCAACAACAACATCTAGAAGAGGGTCACCTATCAAATTTGGCATTTCTTTCTCGAGGTTAAATTCTCCGTCCTGCAGAAAGAAATAAAAAAACAGTAAGAAAAAAAAAAGAAATATAAAAAGTAACAAGAATAAAAGGTGTACAAAAAATATATAAAATAACAAGAATAAAAGGTGGGCTACCAGAATCAATTTTGAGGGATTGTCAGAGAATTCTGGTATGTTTGCAAAGAGGTCTACATTAACTCGATTGAGGTTTCGCACATTGATAGTAGCAGCTTTGGCTTTATCAACGTCTCCTCGACGTCTATGTTTGAAGTTGGTGTTCGACTCCCCATTGTCACTATCCACTCCTCCCGCAATAATTTGGTTTGGTTGTGAACTGCCCGCCTGGTTTCTCGGAGATTGAATTATGAATGGTGTCTCACCAGAGCCTTCAGTTATGGAATGAATCGGCGACGTACGTATTGTACTCTTTTTACCATGACTTTTAGACAACTTCTTGGTCGGATCAGGTTCTATTGCCGAATTCAGCACAGAAGCTTTTGCTAACAAGTCCTTTACATCTACCTTGCTCCACCACTTCTCAAAAGCTACCGAATTAAAATCGCGCCACTTTGACCTTGGAGGAGGAAACAAATTCACCCGAGATCGACTACCTTCAAATAAAATCATTCGCCATTTTTTTAGAGCTTTTTTTTTGAAAGATACATGTTTCACGTCTGAAGTTAATTAAGAGTGCTAGGAAGCGCTTGACAGAAACCAAATAAATGGTAAATTTCTCAAACGTTACTACTCTTGAAACAATGACATGCTCCTAAGCAAGAGCGTAAACTGCAAACCTGTTTGAACTACGTCGGCTTGATCTTATGAAGTACTATTTTTACTTTGCAAGTACGTAAGTAGCTTGGATGGACATGTAACCTAAGTGCAGCCGTACCAAAAAAAAAAAAATGAAAAAACAAAATTGTGTGACATATAAAAAAAAATTGTGTCATATAAAAAAAAAAGAAAAAAATGTGTGACATCAAAAAAATTGTCACAAAAAAAAAAAAGTAACGCTCCTGGCCCACATGAGCCTAAACTGTGAACGACTAAATCTAAAAAATTATATCGTGCCCAGTTACATTATATCTTAGACATAGATATAGTCTAGCAGCGGAATGCATATTTATAATGTAACATTACATTTACATTATACCCAAAAGAGAGAAGTACACAACATATCAGCTAGTTACAAAATTACCATGTAAGGGTACGTGTGTGCACCAAACACTACAACTCCTACTTACTAAGTCATAACGTACCTCGTTATTATGTTAAAATAAAAATGGGTACGTGTAAAAAAAAACGATGGTGACCTATGATAAAATTTATCCTAGAGTACCAAATCCATCCAAGCATCTGGGTCCAACGATGATTGCAATTTCAGGACTAAACGTCTCTTATCCTCAAGAACGGCTACGTCTTCTGCACTCAATTACGGGGTTGCCTCCAATTTAGCGATCTTCGACCCTCTTGATTCAATTTGGTCTCGGGCAGCCCTGCGAGATCTCTCAAGATTTTCCATGTCACTAGCTAAATGACGATATGCTTGATGAGCTTTTTCTAACGTATCCTCCAGCTGAGCTATCAACATGCCTACATCGGACATATTTTCCGCTATAGTGAGACAAGCCGCCTCGGAATCAGCAAGAACATGACTATCTTTTTCGGGCCCTTCGCGCTCTTCAGTAATTTATTTGCCCAAATCATCATGGCGAAGACGGTCCCTGGTAGCTTCTTCTAGAAAGCAAAAAACCTTGACGGTGGCGACATACGACTCTATCTTGTCTTCAACCCGTGTTGGACCACCTTTAAAGTGTTTTATACATTTGTAAACCAAGGCAGCCTCTTTCCCGATTTTCTCGACATCTGCAAAAGCTGCCTCTTTTACGGTCTTCAACAAACTATAGCAGCCAACTTCAAGCCTGTATGTAAAATCCTTTTTACTGGTGTCTCTGGCATAATTGTAATCACATACGGCACAGGGACGAACATGTTGGATGTACGTTGACTAAAGTACCAAGCGTCCTCTTCTGGAATTCAAGATTTTGCCTTGTAACTGCTTCTAGGGAGTGAGGACTTTGAACAAACGGTTGACTGGTAGAGGTTGACAAAGCCACTGTTTTGTTCTTTGGATGAGATGATTCTATTATACCTTCGTCAAGATGATGTTTGAACTTTTTTAACTCCTTGCCTTTGCGTGAATTCGGTCGGTCAACAACAACATCTAGAAGAGGGTCACCTATCAAATTTGGCATTTCTTTCTCGACGTTAAATTCTCCGTCCTGCAGAAAGAAATAAAAAAACAGTAAGAAAAAAAAAAGAAATATAAAAAGTAACAAGAATAAAAGGTGTACAAAAAATATATAAAATAACAAGAATAAAAGGTGGGCTACCAGAATCAATTTTGAGGGATTGTCAGAGAATTATGGTATGTTTGCAAAGAGGTCTACATTAACTCGATTGAGGTTTCGCACATTGATAGTAGCAGCTTTGGCTTTATCAACGTCTCCTCGACGTCTATGTTTGAAGTTGGTGTCCGACTCCCCATTGTCACTATCCACTCCTCCCGCAATAATTTGGTTTGGTTGTGAACTGCCCGCCTGGTTTCTCGGAGATTGAATTATGAATGGTGTCTCACCAGAGCCTTCAGTTATGGAATGAATCGGCGACGTACGTATTGCACTCTTTTTCCCATGACTTTTAGACAACTTCTTGGTCGGATCAGGTTCTATTGCCGAATTCAGCACAGAAGCTTTTGCTAACAAGTCCTTTACATCTACCTTGCTCCACCACTTCTCAAAAGCTACCGAATTATAATCGCGCCACTTTGACCTTGGAGGAGGAAACAAATTCACCCGAGATCGACTACCTTCAAATAAAATCATTCGCCATTTTTTTAGATCTTTTTTTGCAAGATACATGTTTCACGTCTGAAGTTAATTAAGAGTGCTAGGAAGCGCTTGACAGAAACCAAATTGTTTGAAAATCTATATGGGGTGTATGGTTGGAGCACAAATAATGCACCGGAGCGTAATGGAAAATATGCAGTACGTAAACAAATGAAATAGATGAAGTTTACTTTATCTAAGGCTCCATCATCGTGCAAACATACACCATTGTCAAAAAATTTAGTAATACTGCCAAGGTTGATAGACCGTCCCTCATGAATGAGTCTACGAGCTTCGTCATCTCTGAAAAATTTTACATGTTGCGCACTAGAACAAAGCACCATTCTTGGACCCCTCGGGCATGGTTCAACTTCATGATGTGTCCTGGAATAGTAAGCGAGCCAGTCATAAAATAATGGGCTGGGAAGACGTAACCCGAATAACCAGGCTTGGGAGATGTAGAAATCATTTTGAGCCCTCGATAAATACTAGCTAACACCGGCGGTGCAAGACTAAATACTTCTCCACGAGCCATCAAGCTTGCTACCTCAAAAGTTTCTGGTCTAATAAGTCGATCTTCAGATTCCGGGAGTACAAAGTTACATAACCAATATGACAAGAAGGCTGCCAAATATGTTGATTGCTTCCGACTTTCATGAACTATTCCCAATGACTCAAATATTTTTGCCTCTTTAGCTGTCTAGACAAGCGGTTTTGGGTAAATGTTTCCAGAAGGGTTTCCCGTGAATTTGGGAGGATTCTTGCTCTCTCGTCGTCGCTTCGGGGGCATTTTATATACATGGGACCTCTTGCACCAAAACTCAATCCATTGTTGTGAAGTGACACCTTTTATACCTTTTCCACCAGATTGCATTTTAAGACGATGATAAACAACTAGTAAGAAATGACATGCTCGGGGAATTACCCAAACACCTTGAGCATCAAGAGCATGTAATTTGTCAAAACTAGGAACTTCTTCATCATAAATTGATCCAAGGATAGGCAAACCGCTGAGACGATGGAAATCCCATAGAGAAATAGAAAATTCTCCAAACATAGTATGAAGTGCGTTGGTAATGGAACACCAAGCTTCTAGGAATGCACGCAAAATACAAGGTTCTCGGACATAAGAATATAATGAAGCATACACCGCATCATAAACTGGACACTTTTGGAAGATGGCTCCACATCTAGCAAGAACATCTTCGGTCCTTTCCCAGTATCCTGCGATGTAAATGTTGGAGCTTGTGTCCTCCACAAATTAGTGTGATAACATTTGTAAATCTCTTACAGGTTCACAAGGGTATACTTCGTATATTTAATCAGTTGATTAACGTTTACCTAATAACGGTTGACTTGCTAGAAAGTTTGACGTTATTATCATACAGATGGCGGTGATCAACTGGTCCCTAAAGGTCACACCTATAGGATGTGTTTGAGAGATGTGGTTATAGAAATATGATCACATTGATGCCTAATATGACTAAATAGTTAGTCAATGTGTTGATGAGACAATTATTTAATGAAGATTAAATAATATTAGTTGAGACGAATTAACTGTGAATTCGTAAATTAAATATAATAAGTTATATTTAATTAAATGTATGTAATGTTAGCTTGGACGAATTAATCTGTTAATTCGTAATTAAATGTAATCGGTTATATTTAATATCAACAAGTTGAATGTGTCATAGTGGTAATAGTGAGGGTACACAAACCAAGAGGTCATGGGTTCGATCCTCACTAGATGACAATTTAACACATTTTATACATTTTTGGAATAACCAAAAATAAGGAAAGAATACTCCTTATTTCGGTTATGGGCCGAGAAAAATAGAAAAGAAAAGCCTACCCTAATTCATTCCTATACACGGTTTATAGGTGAGTGAGGGAGAGGATTTTCTGACCTAATTCATTTTTCATTTTTGCCTCCTCTCTCATCGGAAAACACAAAGAAAACCTAAAAATTATTTTAATTTTTGGATCGATTCTAGCAAAATCAAGGGCATTCTCAGAGCATCTTGGGTGCAACTGATAGGAGAATATCTATTTTGATATTGTTCTTAGGCCGTATTTGCTAGGACCGAAGGTTAATTCTGAATCCTTTACTTTTGTTTATGTATTTTAATTTATGACTAGTGATCGCCATCATTAAATTCGTTATAATCCTTAATAATAAGGGAAGTATACAGATTATTTCCCACAGTAATTTGATTCTCCGGGAATTTGAATGATGCGACATCCCCATCTGGTATCTCCAGAAATGATTATAGAACCCAAAAGTGGAAATATTTCATCTTGCATAGGTTGTGTAGGCAAAGTGTTGATAAGCATATGACCACGAGTCCCATAAGCACTCGGTCTAGCATGAAGTGACATGTTTTCTTGAAAATCCGCCGGAGTAATAGTATTAACTAGTTCATACTGAACACGCAACAATGATTTGTAGACAGGAAGGCTGGTCTCGGACTCTTTACCATGGTCACCATTATTAATACACAAGTACTTCCGATCACCCTTGAAGCATTCGATAAAGTGCGCCATGTTGAGGTGTATACCTATTTTTAAAAAAAAAAAGTGTCCGTCAAGAGTGAATAATAAGCATACAAGAAGCAAAGAAGGCAAAATATACATATTCACGAAGCATCTCATATGGCTATTACGTGACAATAAGGAGGACTACCTTACAAGAACAATTATAAACCTCTAGTCTGCTAGTCAAATAATCTAATAACGATGATATCGGTCTAGCTTTCGAAACTGCAAAGGAAAACAAGAAGATCCAAATTGTAAAAAAAATGATTCCTTAAAGAATAAGAAAAAAAGGCTACTGTAGATAGTGGAAATAGAGAATGCAAGATGGACGTCAAGAAATAATTAAAGAGCTAGCACAGCAAGAAGGTACTTTGCACATTTTAAGATATACAAAGCATGAAAATGGGCTGAAAATCAAGTATAAATCCCAACCCCAAGCTTAGCACAAAACGGTCTCTTCATCATTCAAATAAAGACCAACGTTTCAAACCATAATTCATGCCATTACCAAAGAAAGAATAGCACGAGTACCTGCCGGTGTCGGGGCTAAGAACAAAGAAAAAAGCGTTCAACAAAGCAGCTGTCCGAGTGTCTGTACTGAAGTTGTGGTTTCTGATCAGCTGCTAAAAGAACAAGTAACAAGTAGAAGTGGAAGAAGGGTTACGATCTGGACGCTATGAAACTAAGAAAAAACCCTGCAAATTCGGTGTACTAAAATGACGAAGCTACTAAATATGGTAATTGTAATACAAGAACAAAAAAAAAAAAAAAAAAAGAATGCGATGCACACACAAGCAAACGTCAAGTCTTGTACAAATTGAGAGAGGATGAACATGTAAACCCAAATAGCACAATCCCACCATATGGTCGTAAACCTATTACCTAAGATTGTTAAAAAAAGAGAGAGGAGGAAAACACACTCAAGTTTGTATCTCTGTTCACTACCATAATCCATCTATCATTTGGAAGTATAAATGTGGCAGAAAATCAAGTTTAAATAGCAGGCCTAAGCTTAGTACGAAGACGGTGATGAGTAGTATTTTGGTAGCATTTTACCCCTCATTTATACTTTATTCCGACTCGATTTTGCGTGCTTAATAATTAAATAGCTCATTTTATTAACTAATTTATAATAATTCGTCGCATTAGTTAAATTTTATAATTAGTCGGTTTTTATATAATAATATTAATATTAATATTTTATTTATATTTATATTTATTAATGTGATATATAAGTGAGACGGGAAGCAAGGCGGAAATTGGGAGTCAAGACGAGTCAAAGTAGCGGGTGAATGCATTAATCAAGGATAATAAAGACAAAGTCAACCCTTGACTTTGACTCACTTCACCATCATCATCAACTCAACTCCATCTTCATTCATTCATACCAACCCAGCAGCTAGCATGGCTCGTACCTCCGACGAACGCGACCGTGCTTCACCCCTGCATCTCCATCAACGCACAACCACCGTTCTAGGAGCAATTTCATCATTACCGTCCTGCTCGACTCGCCATTCTCGCATCACTAGCAGCTACCCAGAACAACGAATCACCGCCACTGAGCTGCAACTCGGTTCCCATGACCAAACCCGTATTTCCATTCACCAACATCAAAATTCAATTCATCATCATTCGTTCACCACCATTCAATCAAATCACCTACCCTGCTCCACAACCATCACTCACCTCTGTCCACGGCAACAACAACAACCACTCATCAACACCTCCATTCACGAGCTACCATGGCTGCCACGACTGCAATGCAAGCCCGCAAACCCGACACCTGCTCACACCCTTCACCATTCAGTCACCATCATCCACCTCCATCGTGCAACATCATCATCAACCACCAACTACACCTCCATCAATTCGCACTCCATTCGACCACCAGCAGGGTGGTGACTCCATCACCAGCATCAACCGCCACCAACAATCATAATAGCAGCAACACAGACACCACTGTTGCCTATGACGGTCAACCGGCAGCCACCCAACCCACCGGCAGGCACACCCATGCATTCCTCTCCTTTTGCTCGAAATCTCGCTACCGGTCATGGAACCTGTAGCCGACTCACCGGCACACAATCCTACAATCAACGTCTCGCATCAAATTTTGCTTCTCCATGTCGGCTTCCCTACTACCGGTCAACCGGCATACGACAACCATCATTAATTTCTGCTCCTTGCTTCAATTGACTCGCTGTCGGTGCTTATCACGGCCGCCGGTGGACCGGCAGGCACCCCCCACTGCCAATCTTCGTCCTTTTTCTACCCTTTTGTTGTTTGGCCTTTTGTGATTTGTTAGTGTGTCGATTAGTTTTGGGGGGACTGGGGAGTATGATAATATGAGGATTAATATTACGATTATTAATATTATTATTATTATTATTATTATTATTAATTAGACTAATATAAAGACTCCACTCCACCCACACACAGCATTAGATATACTACACTAAACATTAGACCTTTTTACACTACCAAATAGATTAGTCTATCTTACTCTCTCATTATTGTAACAAGAACCCTAATATTTCTCTCTTTAATTTTCTTCAATAAAAGTTGTAATCTTTCTTTCATATTAGTTTAATTCCTCTTTAGTTTATTAAAGATTTAAAATTCTCATTAGTTTACATTTAGATTAGTGGGTTGCAATTTGAAGGAAGAAGAGATTCATCCTCCTTATTTCAATCAAAGTTTGCTCCTTTAATTACTATTGGTATAATCCTTCTCTTTATTTCTCTTCCTCTCAATTATTTACATATTTATTGTAGTTTAACTACTTGTCTTATCATTATGTTTGTTCTTCTTATTTTCATGTTAAAGTTCCCATCTTTTGTTCTCAATTTCATTACCATGTTTGAGTAGTGTATTGCTAGGGTGGAGGGGTATCTTGTGTAGTTAATATTGGTAGATTATTGGCTTGAACAAACAAGTAATTCATGGGTAATTTCTCTTCTAATTGTCGTGCATACAAAGTGTTTGTGGAAATGTTTCAATGAGAATTCGAGTCAAATTCATTATTTTATAACTTGTTGGGTGCGAAATTGACTTGTAACTAGATAATTCATGACGATTAGTGGGTTATGGGTAATTAGAGCGAGAGTTCGATTATGCTTAGCCTTGGGTTAATCTCACATCGAGGGGTGGGGATTGAAGGTACTAGACCCCTAATTAGACACCTCTAATTAGTTACTAAATTACATGTTAATTTAGTTTTAAGGATCTAGTTACATGCAAACTTATAAAATGACTTAAAAGGTAAGAAATCCTTACATATTATTAAGGAAAAATGGGCACAACAAGAAGGACTCCTTCCTCTTGTTGATCTTGAGCTAAATACCAAAGGATGATCCTCCAATCTTCAATCACCAAAGTAGGTGATCTCCTCTTGGTGTGCACCCAAGATTAGCTCAAAAGATCCTAAAATTACTAACTAGGTAATTATTAGGACAACTTTGTATAATATATATATATAATATATATAATATTATTACACTAATAATAATAGTAGATGAATATTATTTTCTTGTGATTTTATTTGATGAAAATTGATCAACTTTTTGATCAAAAATATGATGAAGATGATGAAGAAGAATATGAAGTTGTTCTTCTTCTTAAAGTGGCCTTTTTATTTTTCTTCAAAATCCATTCTTACTATGTGTGAATAGTGAGGTTTATATAGTACTCAAAATGTAAACAAATGAGAGACAAAAGATAGTGGATTTTCACCTAGCCACATGATGACTATTATCATGTATTTTAGGTGGCATTCATGTGGACTTTTGGGTCTATTTCGACTTTCGACATTTGTCCCACAAATGCTTATACGTCGTATATTTAATTATCTTATATAATTAAATATTAATTTAGTTATTTAACATTTAAATAATATAAATTAACAAATAATTTCCACCCAACTTTTAAGTATTATTAGACCATTTTATCAATATAAAATGTATCCCATAAAACTATATTAGCTAATTTTACAACCTCTTGTAAATTTAATTAGCTAATTATCTCCGCCTCAAACTTTACACACATATCGTAATACTTTAGCTAATTAACTATTGATTACTAAATTTCGCATAACATTTATTAATTAATTATTGTATACTTAAATAATAAATAATCTTGGCTCGAGTTCGTAACTCGTCATCAAATAACAAAATCACTTGACTAATTATAAGTCAATATTATATAAGAAATTAATTAAATTGTATCCATATACAAATAATTAATTATTCCATTTTGAGCATCATCTTATAGGTGTGACCGAGAGGTATCAACTGATCACCGCCGTCATACGACAGTAACGTCAAACTCTAGTCAGCTGAGCGTTACCGATTTACGTGAATTAGTTGACAAATAAAATATTATTTCCCTGATATTCCTTTTACGAGATTTATTATGTAGACGCACTATTGAGGATGACACTACTCCAACAATCTCCCACTTGTCCGACACAAGTATGCGCTACTAATTCTCTTGTCCGTTAAATCTCCCACTCAATGCAAGATGTCTTTCTTGCACGTGATCATATCATATAGTGGTTTCCTCGATCAGAAGAATGACTGTCTGACAAGATAATCTACAATAGATCTCATCCGAGCGTGGCCACGCATTTCCAGTCACCTCTCCTCGAGTGGCCTTGAGATAATAAACCCTGGCGAGGGTGGACAATCTTGTTGCCCTATTTTCTTCGTTCGATACAGATCACAATGACCCAATAAATGTCCTTCAGCCTCCTTTTACGGTGCGACCTAGGACAAAAATCAAAGCCACCGGAAAAACGTACCAACTCAGACAAATAGTCGCAAGTCTAAAGAATTGACTCGAAGGAATAAATAGAAATCCTTGCCACGACCAGACAACATGAGGATTCTATGAATGGTCACTGTCCAACAGATCGTCTCAACAATCTGCCTATGTAATCGACCAGTCATCTTTATGACCCTATGGTGGTTGAACACACCATCAATCGACTTACAATCTACTCACTCCGAGACGTCACCTCATTAAGTAACTAGGGACAAAATACAATGTTAATCCAGTTCACTTGAAAGGTTCAACATTGTCCCACAACCTTTTCAGATTTAACAAAGTATTAAATAATATCCAATAAGTATTGAATATATATAAGAGCTTCGAAAAACTCAAACGATAAATGCGATTATCATATATTTAAAATTGATACACTATCAGATTATTACACATCATATAATCTACAGCAATTCAATTACCATGTTTCAACCACATTGAAACGACATGACTATCATGTTTAGCCTTCAACAAGGCCTGGTTTAAAATCAATGACACCACGTCTGATCAAACCAACAAATTGCTATTTCCCTTTGTTCCACATAACTTATATTACATGTAACAAAACTGAGTATATATCTAGAGTTAACTCTAGACTAAGACACCTTTGCCTCAAAAATAACTCTAACGGCCATCACAGTGTGTTAGGATAGGATATGCGGCTGCAGGAACTACTTCTAGTCCCTGCATTACTGCCGAATCCAAGCTACTTCCTTTTTCCAACATCAAATGTTACAATGTACTCAATTTTCGTTGTAAAATCCACAATGTATAACTGCCTGGAACTCTTCCTGCAGATCAACTCCTCATAGCCAGTACGAGATTACATACAATCCCTATGTGTTTTTAAAAAAAAATGGTATATGTGTAACTGTTTACACAAACTTCAACTAGCATTCATGTAACTCCTTACACAAATCAAATAAATTTAAAACACTTAGCTTCACATCCTTAGTCCTTCTCAAGTACTAAAGGATAATCTATCTGACTATAATGTGACCTTCACTTAAATTCGATTAATAACAACTCGTAATACTCAAAGCATATGAATTGTTATGACAATAATACATCATAGTGTATTAAATTGATCCAGTAGTGAAAGTATTCGGAATCAATTCTAATGAGTTCAACTTGTTTGAACCAGTCAAGAATCTTATATATATATATATATATATATATATATATATATATATATATATATATATATAGAGGTGAGATCAGGTGAGAACGAACACTCGGTGAGAACGGTGAGAACGACCTTTATAATCAAAATACACGCGCGCGTCCTTTTCCTCCCAACAAAAAAAAACTTCCGATCTCCCAATAATATCTCTCCTCAAATCAAATCACCCTTCAAATTCCTCCATGGTGAACTGTCGGCGCAACCGACCACATGTAATCGTCGCCGTCGACGATCACCAACAACTATTGTGAACTACCTGCGCAACTACCCATTTCACGCATCAACTTACGACAACTCACTCCATGAACTAACACCGCCTTCCACCATTACTACATCTAGCTGTCGTTGGCAGCCACCACGGCCAACGCCGGTGCCATCATTATTCACTCCATAAATCATAGGCGACGCCACCGACAAATCCTTACGACGTCGGCCATCTCACGAGTCACGAACCACTCTGGATAGCCCAATCCACCACCGAGCAGTCGCCGTCCCGGCACCATCATGACCGCGCTGAACCATGGTGAAGAAAGCAGTTTGTTCTTGCCAAAACCATTGATTATTTAACAAAAAGAAGGAATAAAACAGGTATCGAAGAGTCGTAACTCAGTTTTGTTGACAATTTTGTTCTAGAGCTGAAATGGAGGAATTTTAATAGTCAGAAAATTGCCGACTTCATCTGACTCGTTCACCTGACTTCGCGCACCACCACCACCAACAACAATTTGTGGTACACTAAATTAATTGTATATGGTTTCTATATTGATGTATCTCAAACCAATTATAATGTACCTAGTATCTTATTTTGTGTATCTATGATAAAGTACATTAAAATAGGGGTTAGATACATCAAAAATTAGTGTAGGTACATTGAAACAGATCAGAGTTGCGCCGACACCGGTAACGTTATCTGGTGTTTTATGGCGTTGCTGGTCATCATTAGCGGCAACGGTAGGCAATGAGTGATAATGGTGAAGATGGGGGATGATTATGGAGAAAATGAACTCTAGAGGCTGCGAGGGTGGGTGTCAGTGGCGGCTGTTAGGGTGCGTGTAGCAGGAGGTTGTCGGAGATTCTGTTGGTGGGGTTGCCGGAGTGGGACTGGTGGGGTTGTCGTGTACGGTGGGTGTATGGTGAAGATGAGGGAGTATGAGAGTATTTGGGTTTTATTTTGCACGTGAGTGATTTTAATTAAGATTGTCCTTTTAGCTTGTTACTCAGTTAGGTGAGGTAGGTACACGTTCTCACCGTTTGCACCGAATGTTCGTTCTCACCGGATCCTAAATCTATATATATATATATATATATATATATATATATATATATATATATATATATATATATATATATATATATATATATATATATATATATATATATAAGACTCCCGATAAAAACGTCTATACCCCTCCTTGATTTATCTCTATAAATCTGGATACTTTAGATGTATTAATATTCTCCTAAATCTTTCGTCATTCTAAATGATTAATATGTCAACAACATAAAAGACACATAATACCACCATACTCCCACTAAACTTCATGTATATACATAATTCCTCGACATCTCGAGAAATGTTTTATAACATGATCAAACACATATTCCAACTCCATGATGCTCTCTTAAGAATTGTTCTTAAGTTAGCTACAATCTTATGATTGTAAGGATCAAGAAAACCCACAAGACGTGTCAAATACACTTCCTCTTCTAGAATCTAATTCAAGAAGATGGTTTTGTCATCCTCCTGTCAAATCATACAATTATGAAATGCAACAATTGCCAATATAATCCGAATTCATCGAAGCATTGCAACTAGTGCAAACCCTTTGTCACCAATCAAGCTTTGAAAACATCTTTATGTTTTATCCAAGTCAATTATACCGAGGAGGTCTAACTTCTTCATGTAAATATACCAGTTCATTTACTGACAATTACACTTAGAGTCCAACTCGGATCAAGATGGCTTCAGGCTATTGCATAAAATTGAAACAAGAAACAATCCTTTTGTAAGTTATAGGTTTCGTCACTTTCTAAAAGTAATACTATGTCATCACCCCTGATGAGTGATGAATTTAACCTGATCTCGTAGATTCCGAAGAAACAAACACTTAATCTAATCAAGAAGAAACATTTTTCCTGCATTATATGCTCGATATGTGGCTCTTCAACATTTTTTCCCACTTTGTCTTTTAGAAATAAACCTTTTTTCTATAAAGACAGCAACATGAGCCACAAACACTTGTTCTCATGATTATGTAGGTTAACTAACCACACAACTTATAAATTAGGTACTCTACCTCTCCATATCTTATACGGAGTGGATGCGATTGTTTGATGGTACTTTGATTTAGTGGGAAAAAGAAATTAGCAGACAAAATAGAAAGACCCCAATTGAAAAATCAAGTGGCTCAATAAAACTTGACAAAGATCAAACCATATCGTATAGGTTCAATATCTCCTTCCAACCACACATTATCTAATAATGTGTTTCAGGAGAAGTAAACTTATGATACTTTATCACGCTTCTTTTGGTGAAAAAACAAAAGTCATTACTTAGTTATTTTTTCCACGATCGGATCGTGAAACTATGATCTTATAATCTTATTGGTTATAACATTTACTTTAAAAAACTCTTTGAACTCATCAAAGGTTTCTCTTTATATCTCGTTTAGTAGATATACCAGTATCCACCTTAAACGATGATAAGAGAAAAGAAGTAATTATAATCTAATCTGGTTGAGATTGTTATTCGACCATACACACATCCACATATGATTAGGGTCAATAACTCACTTGCTCGATCTCCTTTTTAACAAAAGGACACGAGTTATCTTGCTTTGAATACAAGATTCACATATATCATAAGATTCATAATCAAATGATTCAAAGACAACTAGGTAACACTAGTCTATGAAGGCGTTTTCAATCAAGAACTAAGATTTGATCAGCGTCACCAAAATAATTTGAACCTTTTATATTCTATATGATATATTAATTATCTAGTTTAGGTCAAGAATAACCAATGATTGGATTGGTATAGCCATAGATCAAATCATGGCAAATTAGGGCACAACATTTGTTTATATCACAAGAGTCAAACCCTATGTGTCTTACATAAAAATTTTATTAAAGGCACAATTCTAAACCCTAAAACTAGCTTATGTACATAATAACATTTATATGTCTTATAATGAAATGACAACTACCCTAGTTCCATTTCCTATGAGAAGGTTGACATTAGTTTAAGGCTAATCGTCACACGATTATTAACCCATGTACCAAAAACAATTATAATAACCACTATCGATATCAAATATTTATGAAGTGGTACAAGTATAACTAATGTCAATCACATAGATATCTAGAGAAGAAGGAACCTTTTAGGTGTCATACACCAAACTTTCTTATTCTCCAAAAAGCTAGGGGTATAATATCTACTAATGTCATACATATCTAAAAAGCAACAAGTTAGGTTAGAATTGGCATCACACTAAGGTTTGGTGCTGCTATTCACAATAGCTTAACATTAACCTTTACCATGAGCCAATACCTTAACCAAACCAAAAATTTCTTGAACCTCGTCCTAATCTTAACTATTAAGATATATACATCCTTCTTAGAGCTCCCACTAACTTCTAAGAAACTTTATGAAGTGAATGTGGTAATTGATTAATCATGATTTCAAACAAATCATATTACCAATTCATTCCAACAGTTTTACATGCTCAAACAATTTAAGTATGTGAAAACATTTATCTTATGAGCAATAAGAATGTAACATCGTTGTTGTAAATAAAATGATATTGCAAAATCAAAACACTTTTGACTAAGGTAATATCCCCTTCATACTCTTCATAATAGACCCTTACAACGGACAATATGAGGTTCAAAAGAATTGCAAATTTTTATCATTAGCTATGGTGGTAAAACGGAGAAAGGTTGAATAATCGAAAATTTAAGTTACCGCATACTCTTAGAAAACTATTTTCATGCATAACGGATTATCGATTCTATAGATTGAGGAGCGAATTGAATATTAGCCATTGCGCGATATAAAATAGTAAAAATGGAGTAATAGGGAAATTTAACATTCATCGTAAATAAATACTTGAAAAACAATTTTATCAAGTTTGAACACGCATTTATATAATGATCTCTCACCTAAATTATATAAATGATCCTGAGATCCGTCTCTAAATAAACCTCGGCCCGGTGACGCCAGACATACGAGATCTAAATAAATTCGGTGAGTCAACCCTTTGACTGATTCTACATTTAGAACTTTCGGTCGACAAATTTCTAGTAAATCCGTCTCCTAGCCCCGGAACACAAAACTAGGCCCAGTGACGCCAGACATACCAATCTTACAATTTCGTTGAGTCCAACCAACTTTTACATGTAGTAACATTTATTATCCTACTTACCCGACTAAAAAAGGGAACACCGCGGTGAGCCGTACCTACCCCCTAATGAAGAAGGGATTCATAGGTGTTACTGATTGGAAGGGCTAGTCTCAATATTTAAACAATGTGAGAGATCTTGTCACTTTATTATCAATTCCCTTTAAGTGAACTAAAATGGCGAATTCTCGATAATTTTAATTGATAACAGTCGGAAAAACGAATAAAAAGTATGTAATGGCGATTTGGCATGAATGCATAAATAAAATACATGTAAAAGACAATTTCTAGTATGGCCTCCTAAACTAGTTAATCTAATTAACTATTACAACTTCGAAAAACAAATCCTTGGTCCCTTCAAATTCATTGGAACGCCTTCCAATATAGCTTGGTCTTTTAGAAACACCGGTCTTCATCGAAACTCCTTTCCGAAAGGCTCCGTCTTTAGGATTCCGCCGGTCTTCGCAACAATTAATTATAAGTATAAAAAGAATTACATAACAATTCCTATTATACATTTGTAAAATAAAAATAAAATAAATCTATTAATATTACAAAACAGCGATACGAGATCGCAAATAATTACAAACCAAATCGGTATTCCCTTACATTACGGGAAATACCGATTTCTAACTAAGGCCATACTAGCCAAATTACATTAATAAATTACATAAAATTAAATGACATTCATTTAAATAAAATGCAGTATAAAAATCATATTTAAACATGCCCTAAAATGCCAAATCGCCCTATGAACCATCGGTTTGATATTAAGCTTGTAATTTTGGTTAATTAAGCGACTTTTAACCATTAAAAATCACAAATTAGTACTTAAATCAAATTTAAGCACAAGATAACATCCCAACCTATTTTGAGACTCAAAAATTAGTCTTCACTAATTTCTTGACGATTTCATAACCTTTTAAGAAAAATTGCTAATTAAAACTTATTCAATTATAACTTTTATGAAATAAATCCAAATAATTAAACAAAATTATGAAAATTGTAAAAAAAAAAAATTTATACTGGAACATTTCCAGGAACTCAAAATTTTAAAAATTTTGTCTAAAAATTTGTTTTGTATCAAATACACAATTTTAAACACGGTTTTCGCAACTTTTACGATATAATTATAAATTAAACATAAAATTCGGAAAAACCATCAAATGAAAATTTTTAATATTCTGTAACATTTTCCAGAACCTTAAAATGTAAAAAGCATTACCAAAAAAATCCGATTAAAATTTGAAAAAATTATGGTTACATTTTATCGATTTTATCGCATAAAAACCAATAAACATGCAAAAATTAATCAAATTAATTTTCTAAGTTTAAATCCAATGTATACTACATGCAAGTAACCTTAGATAAATTTCTCATGCCATAAAATACATTTTTATGATTTTTAACCAATATAATCACATTTTATTGATATTTAACTATTAAAAAACAATAATCATGCAAAATTAATCATATTAGTTTTCTACTTTTTACTTACTCTAAGTAATCCATGCATGTGAGAATATATTAAAATTTCATGGTCAGAATTAACATGCAAAGGTTTTTAGTTAACTATTAACCAATTTTATGCATATTAAGACGGTCTTAAGATGAAAAAATTTATTAATTAGCAATAAAATTCCATAATTAACCAAATTTGACCAAAACCATTTTTAGGTCAGAATGTATACATGCAACAAAAATTTCCGTGCCAAACAAATTTGTACACAAAAATTACGATTTCATAAAGTCATCTTATAACTTGATAAAATGGCCGAAAATCAACATGCATGCAACGACTGGGCTCTGATACCACTTGAAGGTACTAGACCCCTAATTATACACCTTTAATTAGTTATTAAATTATATGTTAATTTAGTCTTAATGATCTAGTTACATGCAAACTTATAAAATGACTTAAAAGGTAAGAAATCCTTACATAATATTAAGGAAAAATGGGCACAGCAAGAAGGACTCCTTCTTCTTGTTGATCTTGAGCTAAATACCAAAGGATGATCCTCCAATCTTCAATCACCAAAGTAGGTGATCTCCTCTTGGTGTGCACCCAAGATTAGCTCAAAAGATCCTAAAATTACTAACTGGGTAATTATTAACCATGTATAATATATATAATATTATTACACTAATAATATTAGTAGATGAATATTATTTTCTTGTAATTTTATTTGATGAAAATTGATCAAATTTTTGATCAAAAATATGATGAAGATGATGAAGAAGAATGAAGTTGTTCTTCTTATAAAAGTGACCTTTTTATTTTTCTTCAAAATCCACCCTTAATATGTGTGAATAGTGAGGTTTATATAGTACTCAAAATGTAAACAAATGAGAGACAAAAGATAGTGGATTTTCACCTAGCCACATGATGACTATTATCATGTATTGTAGGTGGCATTCATGTGGGCTTTTGGGTCCATTTCGACTTTCGACATTTGTCCCACATTGAGGCTTAGAAAGTTCAAGAGCAAGGTAGCCCACCTTAGAAAGTTCAAGAGCAAGGTAGCCACGATGAAAAGAAATGGAGTCTCCGAGGATACATTGAGGCTTATGTTGTTTCCATTTTCTTTGACTGATACGGCGGACCGGTGGTTGAACATTCATCCACCAAATACCTTCACGACTTGGGATGACTTGGCCAAAGCATTTCTTGCCAAGTATTATCCTTCTTCAAAGACCGCTATGCTCCGGAATGAGATCCATACATTTCAACAAGAAGATGGGGAGTCCTTGGATGAAGCATGGGATAGATACTAAGATTTGATTGCTCGTTATCCTCACCATGGAATACCGGCTTGGTATACCACTCAAACATTTTTCCAAGCTCTATTGCCAAGAACAAAAGAAATGGTGAATGCCTCGGCGGGAGGAAGTTTTGACCACCTTGGAGATGCCGATAGCACCGCTTTGATCAAGAAAATTGATACGTGCATTTTATATAGTCTTTTTAGGCCTTTTATGCACGTATTTCTATGTTATTATCGTAGTTTATGCTACGAAATGCCCCGAATATGCTACTTTGGTTTGTTTTGTCTTATTTGCAGGAATGAACCAGAAAATAGTGAAATCGAGCCTTTTACCGTCCGTTTAGCATGCATTTGGAGGAAGAGTGAATTTGGAGCGGGAATGTAGCTATTTTGAGATGCGCAAAGAAGAAAGATAGCTAGGCGAGCAAAGGAAGAACTTCAAATTGCTAGTGCCTACTTTGAAGAGCTATATCTCGAGTTCTACAACAGATATTCAGGTGATTACAATTGGAGATGAAATTTTGTCCTCTTAGCTTTCCAACGCCACCGGAATCGCCCTGTTTGCCCAAGTAACGAAGAAATGGCAGCCGTTTGAAGCTCGGTCGCAAAGAAAATGTGCGCTGGAATCTACTCGATCGAGTAGATTTATGCTCGATCGAGTACTAGCTACAGCGAGAGAGGATAGTGTCGAGTATAATTAGGTTTTATCTTATGCTTATCTTATTTTTAGTTAATAATAATACTACTTAGTATAAATAAGAGTAGTTTAAACCTAATAAGCTATTCATTCATTCCCTGGAGTCAGTAGAGGGGACAGACGACTACCTTGCTCTTCATTTTCTATTAATTCCGGATCTATTTCTACTGTAACTTTTTTCCCTTCTTTTCCCTCTTTATTTTATGTTAATGTTTATTGTTCATAATTCCTTTATTCTCGTTCTCCCTTTACCCATGTCTAGCTAAATACTCTTGCTAGGATTAGGTGATTCATTAGACTAATGTTAATTGCTAATTAGGTTTATAGATCTGTCGTTGTAGTTGTAGTCTATGTTGTTAATCGCTTGCTTTAATCGTATCCTGCTAGTTGAGTCGACACAATTAGCCTTTTAATATTGGTAAACCTTGACCTGGACCGAAAGGTTGGAATAGGTGAGACCTGCAGTGAACAATAGGATGCTTTAGTGAGGGCGAAAGTTAAGCTAATAGCATTTTAGGGCGAATTGAGACCGAAAGGAGATATTCATTGCCCCTTAGACCGACACATCGACCGATCCGTGACCTTACCCGCAATTAATCGACGTTTATTGATGACCAAATCCTAGTTTCCCTTCTCTTTACATTAATTTCTTCTATTTTTATCTCTCTTTCCTTGGTCTCTTAATAGTTTTAGTAAATCATTTCAAACCCCCACTTTGTGACCCGTTACGCATAGACTAAAATTAGACAGATAAATCTCAATTTCGCCTCCCTGTGGAGATCGACCCTACGTGCCGCTGACTTCTGTTAGTTGTAACTTAGGTATTTATTTTTGGTACCTGACGACGGTATCAAATTTTGGCGCCGTTACCGGGGAGGCAGCGTAGTTTTATTTGTTTTTATTTAGTTTATTTCTTGTCTCAGGGAGCTTCGGTTCCTTGAGACCGTTATTATGTCTTTCGTTCTTCTCTTTCCGCAGGAAGAGAATGAAATTTTTGGTACTTATTTAGCCAAGTTTTTGGAGTGGCTCGAGCCCAGACGAGATGCATTTTCTGAACTCCAATTGTGCTGGACTATCTTCCGGGGTATGAATGACCCTACGCGAGCATACCTAGAATCTATTGGTAAGTGGGATTTCGAAGGAATCCCCGTAAATGAGGTATTAGAATTCTTTGATTGGTTTGCTGCTGAATCTCTTAAACCCAACTTTTCTCTTCATGTTGACTCATATGAGGGGGTGGGTGAGACCTTAGAAACCAATCTAGGAAGTGCTTACGGAGACATAGAGGAGACCACTAGCGTGGTTGACAATCCTTTTTATGAGGATAGTTTAGAACCCCTTTATGATTCTTGCACTGATAGTGAGGGTGATTTGAAGGCTCTCTTTGAGAATCTCCATCTTGACGAGTCTAGCGATAAGGAGAGCGAGGAGGTAGATTTAGACAGTCTTGAGGTCAAATGGGATACTTACGATGATATAGTAGATGAACCTATTATAGAGGACCCAATTGACTTTACCGTCCCTTGCATTTGGGATGAATACCCACCTTCTCCTTTAGCAGACCAGATTCCTCCACCTCATAGTTTTCACCCGTCTGAGCATCCAAATTCTATTCGCGTTGTTTTTGAGTCCAATGCTCCTGAGCTGCTTTATTTTCCACCTGCGGTTAATTTGAGTTTTTATATTCCGCCCTTAGATGGAGGGAGGAATAATTTTGTGGATATTTTTAGGAGCTGTCATAGGAAATTTGTTAGACTTAAATGTTATTACATTTTAATTTCCTATGCTATCACTGTTTTATGGTGCTACTTACGCTTTTGTAGCACATGCGCAGCTATTTGACAAAAGTTGTCGCGAGCCTTGAGTCGCTTTGATTGGGTTCAATTAGAGTAGTTGGTGAAAAAGAAGGTCGAGCCGAGACCATGTCTCAAACTAGCGCTACCCGGAGGCAACCCGGAGAGATTTATTTTTAGTTGTTTTTCAAACATTGCATTTTATTTCAATTGTGTGTAATAATTGGTCTTCGTACCATAGACTATATCGATGCTTGCTTTGTTAGTTTTGCGGACAATTTTTACCGTTTTTTTGCAGAATACACTGGAGATTACTCGATCGAGTACTTTTTGTACTCGATCGAGAGCTTTTTATGCTGATTTTACTCGATCGAGTGAAATTTCTACTCGATCGAGTACCTGCAAAAAAAAAAAAATTTTTTTTTTTTTTTACTCGATCGACCACTATTCCACTCGATCGACCACTATTCCTCTCGATCGAGCTGTTTTGGACGCCCATTGCTTGGATTAGCTTCTTGTGACGATGTTTCGGAGCTATTAGTGACCTCCCATGTTGCTGGCTGGTTTGGGGAGGTCCCTTATTCGCGCAATCTTGTGAGCTTTCCGTATTTACTCTCTTTCTCTTTTAGTTTGCATTTCCTTTCCATATTTTGGTACAATGAGGGCATTGTACGGTTTGGTTTGGGGAGGTTATGCATCCATATCTGTGTCTACATCTTGTTTTTATTGCATTTCTGTTATCACATTTAATTTATGTCTGCATTGTTGATTATTTCCATAAAAATTCAAAACTTCCCTAAAAATTAAAAAATTTCAAAATTTCAAAAAATTTCACGTTTAATTTAGCATATAGGTTGAGTCGGAAAGGTAGATTTCCGTGATGATATTGCACTGTAACTTGTCATTTTTACTTGAGCCTTGCACTTTATTGATAGTTATTAGCCTTGTCATACGCATAGTCTACGAGTTTCGTTTAAATATAGTCGATTTTAGACTTGACACGATAAATTGGCAAACTACTTAAAAATTCTGAGTTTTAGAGCCATAACTGGTGACATTCATGACCAGTTCATTAGGAATTGAGAGTAGTACTCCTTGCATAGCATGTTCATCATTTTTGCACTTTTATGACATTCAATTTCTTGTCAAATGCACATATTCGGGTTTGTGGTCGGTGTCACATGCGGGGAGGTGCTTGCATTTTCCCTTTCCTTATATTTTTCACCCATATAGCTCCACATTAGCCAAATTTGCCTTTTCGACCCATCGCCTACATCCCAAACTAAGCCCCCTTGATTAAGCTAGTTAGTATGTTTTTTTGTGGTATGTTTTTCCATTGCAGTTTGGTCCGTATTTCTTGTTTTGGAGTAGTTGGAAAATAGAGGAAGGAGGAAAGAAAAAAAAAAAAAAAAAAAAAAAAAAAAAAAAAAAAAAGAAGAATTGAGAAAAAGAAAAAGAAAGACGTAAAAAAAAGAAAGAGAAAAAAATGAAAAAAAAAAGAGAAAAGCTGAACGTGAGAAAAGAAGAAAAAAAAGAAAGAAAGTTTGAAAAAAAAAAGAAGTTTGGTTGTTTCAGTTAGTTATTTCAGACGGTGTCGGTTTTTGACCTTCTGACTCCTCTATTCTTATTCCATATTTTTGAGGAGATTGTGTTTAAGTTTAGTGAGTTGTGTGCCAAATGAAGGGCACTTGTGGTTGATTTTTCAAATCGATTGAGATTCGATGGTTTCATTATGGTCCTGTTAGGAACTAGCTTGACGCTTTTACCTCCACATTTCCATAACATGTTTTACCTTTTCTCACCTGAACCTCACTTTTCCCAAACTATTTGTAAGCCCTCGGCTGTGACGGACATTATTGGTTGGAGTGTGTGCATTAGTACTTGAATTGTCTTTCATTTTTGTTGCATGCATGCTATGTAGGTTGCAGTTAGGTGAGTGACTGTCCTTTCTTCTCTCTTTTACATATAACATTCACCCTTTGCTTCATGAGAGAAGAGTGACCACGAGAGAGTCCGATTTTGTTGGTCTTGCAAGGTCGATAGGTTGGCTATATTTCTGAACAGCTTATAACTCGTTTCCGTATTGACTGCTTAGCTATAACTGTTAGTTTTTGTTGCATTAAACTGGTTCAAGTAGACAAGTTAAGCTAGCTCTGAGTTATCATTTCCGTTCCATTAGTTGCATTTTAGTTTACTCGAGGACGAGTAAAGGTTTTGTTTGGGGAGATTTGATACGTGCATTTTATATAGTCTTTTTAGGCCTTTTATGCACGTATTTCTATGTTATTATCGTAGTTTATGCTACGAAATGCCCCGAATATGCTACTTTGGTTTGTTTTGTCTTATTTGCAGGAATGAACCAGAAAATAGTGAAATCGAGCCTTTTACCGTCCGTTTAGCATGCATTTGGAGGAAGAGTGAATTTGGAGCGGGAATGTAGCTATTTTGAGATGCGCAAAGAAGAAAGATAGCTAGGCGAGCAAAGGAAGAACTTCAAATTGCTAGTGCCTACTTTGAAGAGCTATATCTCGAGTTCTACATCAGATATTCAGGTGATTACAATTGGAGATGAAAGTTTGTCCTCTTAGCTTTCCAACGCCACCGGAATCGCCCTGTTTGCCCAAGTAACGAAGAAATGGCAGCCGTTTGAAGTTCAGTGCGCAAAGTAGGAAATGTGCGCTGGAATCTACTCGATCGAGTAGATTTATGCTCGATCGAGTACTAGCTACAGCGAGAGAGGATAGTGTCGAGTATAATTAGGTTTTATCTTATGCTTATCTTATTTTTAGTTAATAATAATACTACTTAGTATAAATAAGAGTAGTTTAAACCTAATAAGCTATTCATTCATTCCCTGGAGTCAGTAGAGGGGACGGACGATTACCTTGCTCTTCATTTTCTATTAATTCCGGATCTATTTCTACTGTAACTTTTTTCCCTTCTTTTCCCTCTTTATTTTAAGTTAATGTTTATTGTTCATAATTCCTTTATTCTCGTTCTCCCTTTACCCATGTCTAGCTAAATACTCTTGCTAGGATTAGGTGATTCATTAGACTAATGTTAATTGCTAATTAGGTTTATAGATCTGTCGTTGTAGTTGTAGTCTATGTTGTTAATCGCTGCTTTAACTGTATCCTGCTAGTTGAGTCGACACAATTAGCCTTTTAATATTGGTAAACCTTGACCTGGACCGAAAGGTTGGAATAGGTGAGACCTGCAGTGAACAATAGGATGCTTTAGTGAGGGCGAAAGTTAAGCTAATAGCATTTTAGGGCTAATTGAGACCGAAAGGAGATATTCATTGCCCCTTAGACCGACACATCGACTGATCTGTGACCTTACCTGCAATTAACTGACGTTTATTGATGACCCGAAATCCTATTTTCCCTTCTCTTTCTGTTAATTTCTTCTATTTTTATCTCTCTTTCCTTAGTCTCTTAATAGTTTTAGTAAATCATTTCAAACCCCCACTTTGTGACCCGTTACGCATAGACTAAAATTAGACAGATAAATCTCAATTTCGCCTCCCTGTGGAGATCGACCCTACTTGCCGCTGACTTCTGTTAGTTGTAACTTAGGTATTTATTTTTGGTACCTGACGACGGTATCAAAAATGGCGGACTCCGAGCCAAACTATAGCACAAGAGGGAATGTCTTGAGAAGAAGTAAGCCTCCTTCCGAATTCTTACTGAATGCTAAGACTAATGCCAAGCTTGATATGTTCAACAAGAAGCTTGAGGAGTTGAGTAAGAAGAAGCAAGTGAACCAAGTAAACCAAGTTACAACATCTCATAGGCCACCCATGGAGGAAGCGATGCAAAGACCAACATGTGAGTCATGTGGAGGGATGGGGCACACTTATGAAGTATGTACAAATAACCATTACAACAACTTCGATGAGAACAATGTGCAAGAAGTGAATGCTTTCCGAGCATTTAACAACTTCTCCAACCGTCCACCTAGGCCCTCATTCAACAACCACCAAGGACCCAGCCAAAACTTTGCCAATCAACCTCAAGCATACCAAGACTATGGGGGTAACCGAGGGAACCAAGCTAATCAAAATTTTTACCAAGGGAACCAAGTCAACCTAGGGTTTGGTCAAGGGTTCAACCAAGGATACAATCAAAGCCAAAATCAATGTTTCAACAACAATTATCAAGGATACAACAATAACCAAAGGTACAACCAAGGGCAAAATCAAGGAAACCAACAATGGAACAACCACCAAGGATATCAACAACAAGGGAACAACCAAACTTCCAACTTTATAGATTAAGGATATGGATTTCCTCTTCCAATTGCCTACCAACCCTTCAACCAAGAGCACCCACCCTAAGCAAGTAATTCCATGGGAGATGCTAAATATGACAACTTGGTAAAGTTGATAGGGGATTTGGCAAATAATACCCAACAACAAATGAAGAATCGTGAATCTAAAGTGGCTTCTCAAGCTCTCATAAATCCTCAAAGGCCACCAGGAGGATTTCTAGAATAAGGGCAAAAGCCAAGGGACCCTATGAAGGCAATGGAACTTAATGCTATCATGGTGGGAGTTGAAGAGGAAAGAGAAGAGTCATATAGTTTGCCAAGGCAAGAAGATTCATCAAATGCTACACCTCTTTCTATGGCTAAATAACCATTTCAAGAAGTTGACTATGAGCTCGAAGAACAAAGAATGGGAGATCACCTTGTGCTTGAGCAAATAATGACAATTCATAATACAAGCTCGGATGCTGAAGTTGACCCGGATAAGGGAGGGATGGTAACGACTCTATCAACCACTCCCGAAGTTGGTGAATCAAAGAAGTGTGCTATGAATGAAGAATTTGTGCTTGAGGAAATTGTGGAAGCACCAAATGTGAGGGTAGAAGTTGAGAGGAACTCGAAAAAAGAGGAGATGATTATAGTGGAAGAACACTCTTGGGTCAAGCAAGAAGGGGTCAATGATACTTCAAGGTATGACAAGTTTATGAACATGATAATGAAAATGGAGACCTCTAATCCATCTTTGGTGGAGATGCCTGTAATACATGTTCTTTTAGAGACCTGTTGAACGTCGTTGACTAACCTTAGACACCTATCTAGACCTTCGGAAACCTTACGAGTTAACCTTGTGACGTAGTAACCTTTTTAGTTCTGGTAACTCGATCTAGCAGAGGCTACTCGATCGAGTAGCTTAGTTACTCGATCGAGTAGAGGCCACTCGATCGAGTAAGTTGCATACTCGATCGAGTAACGGGAGTTCAGCGGGGAAATATAAATCCTAATATCGTGAAACCCAAATCATTTCTTTTCCTTCTCTCCAAAACCTAGATGTCGTCATATCATTTCTCCTTCACCTTGATTCACCCTTTTAGAGCATTTGAGAGTGGAGACACCATGGGGATGGGATGCATGAGTCGGGTAGCGGTCTTGTCACCGGAATGATATGTATAGGTATGTTGTCATCATCATCATCATCGTCTTCCTTGGTTTTGTTTGTGTTTGTGACATTAGTAATAGATGGTCATAATGTTTGTTATAGGTGGTTATGGTGGTTGCTTGTCGTCTTATGGTCTTGTGCGGAATCACTGCGGTTTTCTAGAGGTAGGTTTTCCTACTCAGTACTGTTGGTTGTCTAGTATGTCGGTTGTAGTGTCTGATTGTATTTGGTATGGTGTTGGTGTTGGTGTTGTATAATGGTTGTGTAATTGTTTGTGGCTCACGAGGCGTGTCCTCGGCTGAGTGGGGTCACTTGCGGGAATGGCTTCACGCTCTTGATTCGTCCTCTGTGGAACCCGCCATAGGAGGGGATGTGCACATTAAGGAACATGGGTTTTCGCTCGGGATTGATGAGCGGGGATTTGGTGGGTACGGCTGCGGTCCCCCACTAGCGGTGTGGATTACTGGTTGCGATTGGTAATATGGCAAGACTAGACCTTCGGGTAGTCAGAGGAGTGTGGGTGATTGGAGAAGGCGATATGTGTATGCTTGTTGTGTCTGGTTTTGTGTGTTCCTTCAGTTACTGACCTTGTGTGGTGTTGTTGTGTTTTCTTCTTGTGTTGTGTCTGCTGTGATCCACTATGGTGAGCAGTTGGTCTTAGTAGGTTGATATCTGGATCGTAGCTGGGTGCTTGGAGGGACGAGTCTACCACGAGTCATGACAGAGATAGTCTCACGTAGTTGATAGATGTCATGAGTTGTACCTTTTAATTTGTTTAATAACTTGTAATTAAATATAATAGTTCTTTTATCGGCATTTGATTATTATTGTTCCTCGGGCAACCGAGATGTAATGCCCTTATCTGCTGGGGAAGGTCTTGCTAAGGCTCCATGGTAGATGGGGGTATTACAAAGTGGTATCAGAGCGACGATTTTGGAACCTGTAACTAATGAGCCTAATGAACGTAGTGAGTCTAATAAAATGAAACATGATGTATGTATGTTGGGAGCCCCGGCAGTTGCTTGATTTTGGGTCAGAAGGCGCCCTCATTTCAAAATCCTGACCTCAATATGCTTAAGCCAGCCACGTCGAATGGGAATATTGAGTCGGGAATTGTGTGTGCATAGTTGTGTGTGGTATATAGATTGAATATAGTTGTTGGAGTCTGTGGTAATGCCTGGTGCTTGCAAGTAGTAGTGATAGATCACGGGTGTGAATCGCTGGGAGTATGTGTGTGTGTGAATGTGATAGAGAATGGTGAATGTGTTAAGAGTTGCATACGGGTATCTTCATACGTGTTTTCGTTAGTATTAATTGACATGTAATGCTGTGGAATTTAATGGATGGATGCTGTTGCGTGCTCTTGTGAATAGGCACAGTTATATGAGATACTTATGGTTGTCGTATTGTTGTGATATGTTAAAACCTTGAGCAAACATGAGTAGTAAGTGGTAACTATATTGCCAAATGGATTGCTTAATGTAGTGTAATCACATGTTGAACGATTGAATGTGAATACGCGTAAGTGAAAGTAGAATAATGTGTTATTATATATATGTTCATGTGAATTGAAGCAATGTCATAGTTGAATTATTTTTGTAAAATGCTTGATATGAGATGGAGTAATATGTGCAATGTTAGGATGAGATAATTGTGTTGCATTTGAGTTAGTATTAATGGATAGTAATTGGATGAAATAATCACTGACGAGTTCCAAATACACCTTGGACTCGGAACGAGTTGTTATTTTGCAGGAACTGTTAACCGAACTCGTAACTTTTGACCTTGTTCCTAACCTTATTCGACCGAGTACGAGTGCCTACACGACCGAATAGACCTTACTCGATCTAGTTGTGGGGTTATTAAATCGAAATCGTTGGAACTGCCAGCAAAAGCTCGATCGAGTAGCTCCAACTCGATCGAGTAGAGGCCACTCGATCGAGTACCCGAGTTACTCGATCGAATAAGTGCTACAGTACCCATAGTATAACGGTATTTCTATGTTCTCTTTGGCTCATTCTTTCTTCTTGTTTCTTCTTATTCAAACCCTAATTCTCTAAAATTCCTTTTTCTCTCAAAGATCTTGGTGAAGTTTGTGCTTAATCCTTTTGCAAATAATTCAAGGTAAGAATGCTACTCTCTTTCTTTGTTTTTAATCAATTAGTAACATATAAAAGTGTTATTTTTCTGAAAAAATTCGATTTATACTCATGGATTTTTGTTTATAGTTGTTGTATTTTGGTAAAATTGTTTTAGTTTATTGATTATTGATGTTAGAAGTTGCAAAATCAAATCAATTTGTGAGTATATATGGACCGAAATTTCTAGGGTTTGGGTTGCAAATTGGATTTTTGATTGTCTTTTGAGTATGTAAAGGGGAAAATAGAGTATAGTATGTTGTTGGTATCATATTTGGTATGGATTCTGACTAATTTCACTCAAAATTTTGTCTTAAAACTCCGTCTTAGAAGTGCCCAAACTGAATTTCGCCCCAAATCTTTATGATAATGATCTTTTGTGAAACTATTTTTAAGGGATTAAGACCCCAATTTTTCCGGTTATTGTTAAAATTTTGTGTTTTGAAAGCCATGAGACCGTCTTTTATGAGATATGGGGGTAACATGTTTTGGGAAATTGTTGGTTGTCTTGTGAAAACTACTTTAAAATTGTTGTTTCTCTACCCATGAGTATACTTTGAAAAGTTCATTTTGTTCAAGTAAGTATCCGTTTTGTGCGCCTAAAAACATATTGGAAACAGATGCCAAGAGCCGCTGGTGTGACCCATCAGAGGAAGAGAGGAAGAGCCTCTGAGCCCGAAGTTGGAGAGGGGAGTCAGGGACCTACCGTCCCACCGGTCCCCGAGTATCCTAGCATTGTCATTGCTAACTTTGAGCAAAGAGATGCCTTTGTTGAGTTCTAAAAGCGCCGTATGAAACCTATTAGATGTATCGACACCACCATCCTTGAGGACCTGAAAATAGAGATAGACGTAAGGCATATCTTTGAGATTCTGGGTTTGGCAGGTTTGTATCGTCTTAGTAAGCACTCCTACCCTTTCTTTACTTTGGAGTTTATGAGCTCTTTTTCTTATGACGCGGTAGCTAAGACCGTAGAGTTTCGTCTCATGAACACCAGTTTTCTCTTGTCTATGGACCAGTTTGCTTCTCACCTTGGCCTTGCTCGACCTGAGAAGGGATCTCTTAGAGACATCCCGACTGAGTGTGGGGCTAGAGGTTATATGCCCTGTTTCACTGGTAAGTCTGCCCCTACCTCAAGTAACATGTTGATTAATGATGTTCAACATGTCACTCTGAAGATCTTCCTCCGAACTTTGACCTGTCTGCTCTATGATAGAAGGGATGTGAGTAAGTTGAACTCACATGAGGTTATGCTGTTAATCACCTATCTGAACCCCACCCGAGCATAGAGAGTCTCCTTTATTGCCCTGGCCATAGTTTGTGCTAGCTTGGCCTTGATGGCCACCCACCTCTTCGACCCAGTACTTGAGTTGTGATGCCATTGCCACACGGTTAGCTGAGCGATTGAGTACCTTTGAGGCCTCTTCGGCCCTTACACCTATGGTCCCAGTTGTGCCCACTTTGGACCGAGACTACTTCATCGACCAGAAATGGTTGAGAACTTTGGAGGGTGGTGGGTTATCTTGGAGAGTGTGGGGTATGAGCTGGATGAGACTACCTGATCCCGAGCATCTTCCTGTGATGGAGCCTTTGACGACGACGGTGGTTGCATTGGACCCCGATGACGATGAAGAGGCCCCTACCCGGCAGTACTACCTCATGACTCGATAGGAGGTCGTATTGGATGATGTGTTGCTAAGGTAGATGATGATGATGGGTGGTGCGCGTACATGGATGGGTGGAATATACGAACAGTTGTGCTTACCCTTGTCGGGGTGGATGGTTGTCAGTTGCCTTAGTTCACTTTTCAGTTTTCACCTTGTGTCGTGGGGAATGATGAGTTGAACTTCAGGGACGAAGTTCTTCTTAAGGAGGGAAGACTATAATACCCGTCCATTTAGAGACACGTTGACTAACCTTAGACACCTATCTAGACCTTCGAAAACCTTACGAGTTAACCTTGTGACGTAGTAATCCTTTTACTTCGGGTAACTCGATCTAGCGGGGGCTACTCGATCGAGTAGCTTAGTCACTCGATTGAGTAGAGGCTACTCGATCGAGTAAGTTGCATACTCGATCGAGTAACGGGAGTTCAACGGAGAAATATAAATCGTGATATCGTGAAACCCAAATCATTTCTTTTCCTTCTCTCCTAAACCTAGATGTCGTCATATCATTTATCCTTCACCTTGATTCACCCTTTTGAAGCATTTGAGAGTGGAGACACCATGGGGATGGGATGCATGAGTCGGGTAGCGGTCTTGTCACCGGAATGCTATGTATAGGTATGTTGTCATCATCATCATCGTCTTCCTTGGTTTTGTTTGTGTTTGTGACATTAGTAATAGATGGTCATACTGTTTGTTATAGGTGGTTATGGTGGTTGCTTGTCGTCTTATGGTCTTGTGCGGAATCGCTGCGATTTTCTAGAGGTAGGTTTTCCTACTCAGTACTGTTGGTTGTCTAGTATGTCGGTTGTAGTGTCTGATTGTATTTGGTATGGTGTTGGTGTTGGTGTTGTATAATGGTTGTGTAATTATTTGTGGCTCACGAGGCGTGTCCTCGGCTGAGTGGGGTCACTTGCGGGAGTGGCTTCACGCCCTTGATTTGTTCTCTGTGGAACCCGCCATAGGAGGGGATGTGCACATTAAGGAACATGGTTTTCGCTCGGGATTGATGAGCGGGGATTTGGTGGGTACGGCGGCGGTCCCCCACTGACGGTGTGGATTACTGGTTGTGATTGGTAATCTGGCAGGACTAGACCTTCAGGCAGTCAGAGGAGTGTGGGTGATTGAAGAAGGCGATATGTGTATGCTTGTTGTGTCTGGTTTTGTGTGTTCCTTCAGTTACTGACCTTGTGTGGTGTTGTTGTGTTTTCTTCTTGTGTTGTGTCTGCCGTGATCCACTATGGTGAGCAGTTGGTCTTAGCAGGTTGATATCTGGATGGTAGCCGGGTGCTTGGAGGGACGAGTCTACCACGAGTCATGGCAGAGATAGTCGTACATAGTTGATAGATGTCATGAGTTGTACCTTTTAATTTGTTTCATAACTTGTAATTAAATATAATAGTTCTTTTATCGACATTTGATTATTACTGTTCCTCAGGCAACCGAGATGGTAACGCCCTTATCTGCTGCGGAAGGTCTTGTTAAGGCTCCTTGGTAGATGGAGGGTGTTACAATGCCTCATTACTCTGAGTTTCTAGAAGAAGTCATTTCAAGAAGAGTGAATATTGGTGACCGTGAGCTTGTTGACTCAAGTGAGGAGTGTAGCTTGATCAAAGCTAGTTAAATTCCCCTCAAACTTGACGATCCCGAGAGTTTCTCAATCCCATCCACCGTTGGTGACCAAAAGGTGGATACTGCTTTGTGTGACTTAGGGGCAAGCGTTAGCGTCATACCTCTTGCCCTTATGAAGAGGTTGAATATTACAAGCCTAGCCCGCACTTCCATTACAATCAAGCTTGCCGACGGGACAATCAAATGTCCGATTGGGATTCTTAAGGATATCATGGTTCAAATTGGTAAGCTTTCAATTTCTACCGATTTTGTTGTGTTGAACATCCCTATGGGAAGACGCTCCCATGTCATCCTTGGTAGAACGTGCTTGGCCACGAGATGAGCTAACATAGTTGTCAAAGAGGGACGATTGTCATTCAAAGTCGGGAAGGAAAAAGTTGAATTCAAGCTACCACATGCTCCAAAGAAAACCGTGAATTAAAACTTGTTTGTCGTGGAAACATTAGATCTCCACATGGAAGAAGAAGAAGAAGAAGAAGAAGAAGAAGAAGAAGAAGAAGAAGAAGAAGAAGAAGAAGAAGAAGAAGAAGAAGAAGAAGAAGGAAGGAAAAAGTGCAATGTCTATGATTGATGATGACAAAAGTGAGAGGGAGTTGAACATTGGGGTAGGAGATGCTCACCCCAATATCCTCCCTCTCGGGTTTGTTTTATGCAATGATTCCCCCTTTAAGCCAAAGCCGAAATCCGAGAAGAAAAAGCCAAAAAGATGGAGGAAGAAATCGAAAGGAAAGAGGGTATGTGACCCCAAAGTTGACAAGGAAGAAGAACCGGAAGAGGATAAAAAGAAGCTTGATGAAGAAGTGAACCGAAAATGGCGAGAGGTTCAACATGCCATGAGTAGGTTACATGATGTGATGATGAAGGTGAACGACTCTTGTTGTGTTGCTAGTGATGATGGTAGGAGAATGGTGGGGTCCCGAGATGATGACCCCGGTTGAGTTGAGTCGAAATGAAGAGGTTTGGTGGAGTTCCAAAAGAACCACCGCTTTATATATACTCTTTCCCTTAAACTTTGCATGCATTTTAATTTAGTATGCATTTAGTTACTTGTAACATACTAGAATTAGTATCCATGTAGTTGCATTCATATAGGATCGCATTAGATTTATTTTCTTGTAATATATGTTACATTTAGTAATTGCATTCATATAGAATTACTTGCATCGTATTTCATAGTGCATTTAGATTAAAGCATGCATTCCATTCTTCAACCAAAAATCACTAAAAAATCAAAAAAATCTTCAAAAACATGTATTTCATTTCCGAATTTTCTCCACACATTTATTTCCATTGGAAATTATGTAAATAAATGTGGGGAGGAAATTCTATCATTTAAAAACACAAAAAACATGTTATTTATTTTCAAATATTCAAAAATCTAAAAATATGTTCTTTTATTTCAAAAATTGCCTCTTAACCACACTTCGTCCGTCATTGGATGATGTAAATATCAAGTGTGGGGAGGAGGCACAAAAAAAACATGTTATATCAATTTAAGAAAATTTTATAAATTACAAAAATATTTCGTTCCATCGAGGACGATGTAAATTTTAAGTGTGAGGAGGAAAATATCCACTTTTTGTATATTTGTATATGTTTACTTGTTAATTTTGAAAAATTAGAAAAATGACTAAAAATTTCAAAAAAAATTGCATTTTTTATATTATATATATTGCATTTGTCCTAACATTTTTTTATAGACAACACATGCAAGCATCGGAGAAGACGCTTGGTAAAATTCTTCCAATTCTTTCTCCTTTATCCTTCCTTTTCTTTTTGTATATATTAGCATGGAGGAGGACGGGATATGTGATGTGGGTGTTTCTTTTGGGAACCGTTTTGGATATACTTGTGTTGTTGATGTGCTGTTAGGACTAGATATTGGGTGCATTTAGAGTAGATATGTATATATGTGTTCACTCTTGCATTCACGTAGCTTGTTCATATGATTAGTTGCATTTCATACACGTTGCATCTTGTTTGTAAATAGTTGCTTAGAGGTTCTAAATGTGGAGGGGATATGTCATCAATGATGATAATTATTTTGCTCATGTCATTCCCCTCCTGATAGCTTGTGCCTTTTGATGACACATGGTTAGGGTTCTTGCTTGCAAGAACCCGGAAGTCTAGCTTAACAACCAAGTTGCGACCACCCTGTGAGACCGTATTAGGCCTGAGACTCGACCTAGGACCGACATAACTACCCAAATGTGAGGATAGAGCCTCCATATGGTCGGTCCATCAAACCGGTCCCGTTAGGTATTTGTGAGTAGTTCTCCTTGCGTGTTGTTTCATGTCAAAAAGCATAAGTATGGAGCTCATTCCTTGATTTCGTAGAAATATTAATGTGCATATTAAGACAATTTTGTTCAATAAAGTAACCTCACAATAGCCATATAAGCCTATGTTATACCCTTGAGTCATTTTTCCCTTTTGTTAACCCATTTTGAGCATAAGCCTTGTCATTTCTATTGCCAACAAAACAACTACATCCCATAAACAACTCGCCATATTAAGTAGTTCGTCATTGTAGTCCGCTTGGAGAAGTGAATTTGGGTTGGAATTGACTCTTCTTGGGGTGTATAATCTTGGATATCACATGTTTGTGACGGTTCTTCAATATTGGCTCATTTTGCTTGAATAAGAAGGTTACAAGTTTTGGAAAATGAAACAAAGAAAATCAGGTCGAAAATAGAAAAATGAAATGAAAAACAAAAAGCAAAGAATGTTGTATTTATGTTCAATAAAGGGTTGATGGTTTTGCAATTGAGCTTGCTTCGAAAAGAAATAAATAATTTTTGGAAATGGCAACCTTTGCCAAATTTTGCGGAAGAATTCTTTTGCATTTGCTACGGTTTAGTGAATTGGTTAGATGTGGCGACTACTCGATCCTTAGCCCCACATGTCCTAAAACAGTGCTTGCACCAACCCCTTTTCACCTAACCCAAGCCCCGTTACAACCTGGTTGTCTCTCTTGTATGTGCATCATTTTGACATTTCTCTTGCGGATATTGGATGGAGTTCCATATTAGAATGCGGGAATGCTTAACAAGTCGATTTAGGGGAGTGGTTTTGGTTACTTTTGTCACAAAAATCACCCAATTCTTCATTGAGTGACTAGTGAAATCCGTGAGAGTCGGACTTAGGTCTCCTTGGGTCAAGGGTTTGATATGGAGTCGAATCTTGTGTGTGTCATGTTATTCTTGGGAGTATAGCGATGTACTTCCTCGTTCCCGCCTAGAATTTGTTTCTTAGGTACCTCGTGTTGTCAATGTAGGCTACTTGAGCTAGAGCTAGGGGATAGACACCTTGGTAAGACCCGGAGACGAAATCCTTCACTAATGACTCTCTTTGTTTGGTTTTTGAAAGCAAAACGGCCGTTTAGATGAGGAAAGCGTTTTGACTTTTTGTGATGCATCTTATATGTTGATTCGTACTTAAATGTTAGATGTGTCAAAAATTTTACGCAGACCCCCACTTGACTTGCAAGTAAGCACATACCTCATTGTGTTTCATTGTGAGTTGAAGGGACGGAGAAGCCCCGTTAATTGTCTTTCATCGAATATTATTAGGGTAGAATAGTTGTTGCTTTAATAAGGGTCTTAATTTAGTTTAATGGGCTTACTCGAGAACGAGTAAGGTTTAAGTATGGGGATATTTGATGAGTAACATTTTAGTGACATTTTATTCCTTATTTACACCTTATTTCAACTCGATTTTGTGCGCTTTTATTGTCTTGTAGCTCATATTACTAATTATTTACTAATTATTATTTTTTTGGTGAAATGTGAAAATTATATTAATAATTAATCAATGTGAGTACAAAATCACCATACAAAAGAAACTAGAGCACCAAAATAGAACTAGCTACTCTAGCCAAGGAACCCAGTACATAGCATGATATTTGGACGTCCATTTCCATTGCATCCCTCAACTCTTAATCATATCAGTGACTGTTTTAACAGCATGTGCAGGATGGATCATCTTACTTTCCACTCTACAGATGTTACGAGCAGTCCATATTTGATAAACCATGGCCATGATGTGGACAGCGGGCCGCCCACGGGGGCGCTCGGGACGAGGGGGGCCTCGGGAACAACAAGCGTTTGCATTTTGTAAGGAGTCGCCACCAATTTTTATGGGAAATTGGAACCGTTCGAATACCTCGTGTCATGTCAAGACACAAAGTAGTGACATGAACACTAAGCAATCGTTACCCTTAGCATTCTATGTCTAGAATGACTCTCGTGGATGCCAATGAACACGGGTGCTCACGGAGATCTGGAGTAAGGGGTGAGGGTACGTATTAGGAAGCTCTTTTGATCGAACACCTAATCCCGCCCGCCTCGATAGCGGCCTCTACTAATGATTAGGGAAGTTGTCTATACTTGATATATCGTCGGCTATATGCATGCAATGCAACATCCATTGAATTAATCCTAGCATGTGAGAATTAGACTAAGTCGGTAGACAATTAATTAGGCAAACAATTGGGGTCGAAGTTGGATTTAAAGTTGATTTACATATGAAAACAATACAAACGATAGAAGAAATACAATAACGATAAATTACAATAATGGAAAATTACAATAATTACATCGGAATAGGCGATTTATGTCGAAAATACCTTTAAACGGATAATTGAGAAAAGAAAACAAAAGAATAAAACACGACAGATCAGAAGGTGATAATACGGATATTAGTGGATTAATATGTAACCTAATCAAACTATGTCAAGGCAGAAAGGGGTTCAGGGACAGAATTCACCTTGGAACAGGCGCAGCAGGCACTGCGCCCTTTGGAAGAGGCGCAGCAGTTGCTGCGTCTGTTCCAAGGGTGAGTTCTGGCTGTGAAGCCGGAACTGCAGATTGTTAATGTTAATTGGTAATTTTAATGAATTGATTGATAATATTACTCGGATGAAAGTGATTAACAGGTTAATTACATGTGAAGGATGGTCATGAAAGCGATAAACAATGAAACATGAATGAGACGGAAATTAGACGGATTAAATATGTGAAGGGTCGATGTTAATGAACGATTAATTAAACTAACTAAACGAATTATTAACTAAACATGACGAATTGATGACAAATTAATGAATAAATAAATTAGAATGTATCAAAGGATGAATTCCGAAAACTCAATATGATGAAATTGAATCTCTAAAACCCGGATTGAATTTATGACGAAAACCCGCAAATATTGATTATAAGGGATTTAAGCCGGATTTATGATGATTAAACGTGTTAATGGCGAATGAATAATATACATACGAATTATGAATGATAAATAATTATACGAACGAATTAAAGAACAAACAAAAGAAAACAAATAAAACAAAAGACGAATTTACGAGAGGGCGAGGAAGAAGAAAAAAGCAGAATCTGCGCGGCCCTCACGAAGAGGCGCGGCAGGTGCCGCGCTCCTTCGAAGAGGCGCAGCAGTTGCTGCGTCTTTTCTCTCCGTCTGTCTACTGGAAATCCGCAAAAAAGGGGTTTTAAAGACGGTTTTAGAAATCGATTTTAATGGTATTTCCGACATGAATCTTACAATGATGATTACAATATATAATAAATAACAATAAATAAAAGAGGATTATTACACCCTCAGACTTACATGTTGACGGAACGAGACGGACTAAGAAGATCGATTAGTGAATGCTCGACGCGAATGCAAGGAAAGAATGCCCTCAAAAGAGGAAAACGATTTAACAAGTTGATTAAATTGATTGATTGAGTGTAGTGGTCAAATTGGTCGGTCATGCAACGGAGAGGCTGGTACCCGGAAGGATCCGAGCTTACGTGGTCGAATGTTCAAGCACGTAGGCGCCAATTAGTAAGAACGAAGTCTAGAATGCAAAGGGAGAAGAGAAGGGCGGACACTCGCGTGAGAAATATGAGGAACGAAAGCTCCTATTTATACTAATCACACGGAGGAATAGGGTTTCGGAGACTCTTTGGAAGTGAATCTCGGAAAGATATGAAAAAAGATACGTAAATCATGCAAAGAAGGGCCTGGGAAGAGGCGCAGCAGCCACTGCGTCTCTTGGAAGAGGCGCAAAGACTGCTTGCGTCTATTCCCAGGAGGTTTCCTCCTGTTTAAGAAAGATTTCCGTGTTTAAGTTATGGTAGGACGGATTTAATTTGATTATCTTTTGAATATTACGGGATATTATTTGCCAAAAGATAAAATTTGAGAAATATGGAATAGAAATATCCTAACATTCCGAACATTCGACTCGGATTTAACAATTATCGAAAAATGGAGACGGTTTTTGACCCGGACTCCGAATGTACTCTAATTATTGCCAAAACGACCGTATCGGCACGTAGATGACAACTAAGAGGTTGACATTAATTTTTGAGCAATCACTTGACGATAATCTTACGAACCGTCACTAATCGTTCCGCGAATCAAACATGCGGCCCAATCATCACCGGGTGTTTTGCGAGGGGTGCAGAAACGAGGTGTCTACAGAGCCCCCACTTTGACCGAGGCTTGGACAAGGCGAAAGTCAAAGTATAGCCATCAGTCAATCGAAGATTACAACCTGACGACTATGGCGACGCGAGGCGGCTCAAGGGGTCTGAACCAAGGACCTATCGTCGGGAACATTTTAGAGTCCGTCGACTATCGGGAGGGTCGTTTAAAGTCCATTAGACTACGTAAGGAAGCTCGCCACCATAAGAAGAAACCATACCCGAGACACCCCCGGTGAAGCGGGGTCAAGACGCTTCGCAAAAACTCTTTGGTCAAAGATAACTTGGTGTCTCGAAGGCATTAGGGGTCACAGGATTCTCAAGAAACTTCTTAACACTTCAAGGCTAAACTCAAGGCTACCTCTCACCGGAGGAAGGATGAAGGATAATTCACTCTAAAGGGAAGGTCAAGGATACTTCTCTCTAAAGGATTGAAAGGGAACCTAACCGGGGAATCTGCTGTCTCTCGTCCTCAAGCAAACTCTCGGGGGAATGAAATGATGATTTTGGGGAATCACTGCTGTCTCTGTCCTCAAGCAAACTCTCGTTGGGCGATTATTTTGACGATTAGGAGCATCTTGATCGTCATGGGAGAAACTTCAAGTGAGCGATCGCAAAATACTACTTTGCTACTTAAACAAAATGAGCAATACTTTGCAAAATACTGCTGCGAGGGATAAAATGGGTTTGGACGATACTGCAAAATATTGTCGCGCTTAGATAAAAATGTGGACCGGAACGAAGAAATCGTCGAAACGGACCAAAATGATACAAATGTCATCGAGGAAGAGGCGCACCAAAGACGGGCCCACAAATAACGAACTCATAACGAATTTTCGAAAATTCGTAAGGAGGGAACAAAAGGAAGAGGCGCAGCAAGAGCTGCGTCTCTTGGAAGAGGCGCAGCGCCTGCTGCGTCCTTTCCCCACCCGGCATTCTTGCGTAAAAACGCGAAATCAGAAGGGTTTTAATTCATTATTTCGAAACACAAAACCTTCAATTTCTCTCTCAAATCTTCACCATTTCCGTCAAGGTTGGATTCAAAAGTTTGCTTGAAATATGACCAATCGAGGTATGTGTTTTAAACTTGCATTAATCATCCGTATTTGTCGAATTTTGAGCTGCAATAATTAGGGTTTTCGACCCATTTACTCGAAAATTTGGGGCTTTTCCCCCAAATGGATTTGTCTTGCCAAATTGATGCTAGAAATGGATAGTAGGCAATGTTAGGAACATAACCATGTATTCACTTTGAATTTTCATCGAGTTTTGAGCCCTTGAGCGAATTTTGAGACGGTTTCACAGCTAGATCGAAAATTGCTTCGAAAACGGCCTTAGGATTGCCCATTTGTGATGAAATTTGATTTTTGGGACCCTTGGGTGATGGGTAAACTTCCTGTCATCTCGGAATTTTGGTTGGTGACAACTTTTGCAGGGCACCTTTTAGGGCATAACCGCCATTATAGCGAAATGCTGCCGAATTTTCGACCCGAACCCGGAACCAGGCTTTGATTTTGACTTGACTTGACCCAATTCGTCACATGAGTGATTGAATTGGTGAGAACATGGCCAAGGATGGCCAGAAAGGATAGTTTTAAGGGCTCCGGAGGCTCGAAAACTTCTTAATCAAAGGCTCGCCGTCACGTGACGCGGCCTGAACTTGCTTTAATGTTGCAGGTGATGACGCTTCCACTTCCGGGAGGACTCCCATGGAGGTAGACGCCAGTGCGGTTGAGGAGGCTTTGGAGCAGGCTTTCACCGACGCGGTGATGGCTGCTGCAGACGAGGTTCCTGAGGAGGAGGCTGAGGAGGAGATTCCGCGACGGGCCCACCTCGGACGAGGGGGTCGTCACCGAGAGGAGCTCCGCGTGGCCGAGACTGGGAGAGTAGGCACCTTGTGTGGGCTGCCGAGGGTCACTTGTCCTACAGGACGGTGAAGAGCTTGGTAAATAAGAATTCCCTAACTCATTACTTATCCTCTTTCTGTTTCTTTTTTCAAATTTCTTTCAAATTCACTTCAAAACTAAAGATAGCTTTATTTCGAATCATAATAGGAGGCCGGGAATATCCGGTCGTTCTCGGGGTATACGACGGCGATGGAGCACTACGAGCGGGCGTCGGAGGAGGAGAGGGCCATGATCGAGCGTGGAGCGTTCGGTCCTCCGGTTCAGTGTCCGGAGGGATATCGTGAAGAGGAAGTTGCGGGCCAACCTTAGCCTGGTCCGCGCTTTCTTGGATCGATTTTGGGATACGACTTCCACGTTTCACCCGCCTTTTGGTGAGGTGGGAGTCACCTTGGAGGATTACGGCATGATTTCCGTCCGCCGTGCGGGATCGAGGAGATGGTGTGGCCGAGGTCGGCTGGCATGAGAGCGGATTCGGCCGAGGCGAGGAGGTTGATCGGCCGGAACCCGTCGCCGAAGGTCGTTGCGTGCGGGTTTGGTACCAAGACTTATGTTCGAGATTACTTCGCGGGGAAGACCCCGGCATCGGTGGTGATCGACGGGAGGGAGACGGCTCCTCCTCCTTGTACGGAGCAGAGGGCTCGTCCGTGGCTTTGGTGGTTCTTGTCTTCGATTTACCTCGGAGACAAGGGTGAGAGGTCATCGACGAAGCTTCTTCCCTTTCTTGCTTGACCGACCGAGCTCCCTAGGGCGTTGGGATTGGGTCATCACTTGGTTTTGCGGTCCTCATCCGCTTCATGAGGGCCATGGTTCGTCCGGAGTTGATGGAGAAGGGGACTTCTCCTGGTGCTGTCGGACCTGGGCTTCTGTTGGAGGTATGAACCTTCCCTTTGATAGCAAAATAAATTCCTTTCTTCGAAAGATCGTTATTGACTATCCCGTTTTACAGGCGTGGGTGTACTCTTACTTCCCGGGCCTCGCGCCCAAGAGGACGGAGCCGTTGGAGAGGGCCTATCCCGTGGTGAGGGATTGGGTCATGTGCCGGACGAAGAGCAAGCGTTCTTCTCACAATGTCTACCGGCGGGATGTGAACGCTCTTCAGCTGAGCAGCGTGAGTATCCTACTTGTATGCATTTATACTTCTTTCCTTTCATCTGATCACAGGAATGATCTCTGTCTTTATCTTGTTGCAGTGGGTGCCCAGACCTTGGGCGGAGTATGCCGAGGCACCTCCTTTTGTTGCTGAGGTCCTTCGACCTAGGAGCCCGAGTCGGCTGTTGCTGTGGACGTCGATGGGTCCTGTGTGGTACTTAGGCGAGCGTTTGGCTCGTCAGTGCTCTCGGGGCGCGTTGACGGTTCCCGTTGATCCTCCTAGGACGATGTTCAGGGAGCCTTCCGAGGCTGAGAGGGAGGCGGACTTGGCCGGTGCCAGTGGCGACGACCTCTTTCTGCCTGGTGAGGACTACTCGGCGTTCCTCTACGGGAGGTTGGCGTACTGGCCAGTAGTGGTGAGTATCCCTTTATTTCTCTTTGATTGGCTTCGGGAATTTCGATGAAAGATCACCGATTAATGAGAGTCGTTTGTCTTTGCAGGAGGTTGAGGCGGCGGGCATCGAGCCCCCAGTGTATCCCGAGACTCTTGAGTACACCGACGCGACCGGGAGGACGACGATCTCCGAGTTGCGTGATTTTGACGTGGCTGTGACGGATGCTGGCTTAGATGACTGGCAGCACCTGATTCGGAGGGTGAGCCTCCAGCTTATATTCCTTTCGTGTAAGAACACATTTGATTAAACTTGTTCAATTTGCTGAGAATTTCTTTTTGAAAACGCAGGTCGCGCCATCTCGGTTTGTGGCACTATGGAGGGTGGCCAACCGGTTGCGAGCTACCGCCATCGAGGCACTCGTCGGTGGTCGAGGTCGTCAGGTATGAACCTTATTTGATCTCTTCTTTGATTGATTTTTTTGATTTTTTCCAGTTTTGTTTGAATTGATTGACATGAGCCAATTTGCTGCTGTTCTCAGGCCGATCGTGAGCTGGAGCGAGAGTTAGCCCAGTCCCGGGAGGAGACGGCTCGTTTGTCGAGGGAGCTCGAGTTTCGGGATGCCGAGATCGCCGCTCTTATGGCGAGGGTTGCCGAGTTGGAGGGTGCTCAGCAGTAGTCTGCGTGGTCTTTTGTAGTCTTGATTTTGAACATTTTTGGTTTTGTTTGGGGCGAAGCCCCCAGTTCATTTAGACTTGGATTTGTTTGGGGCGAAGTCCCCAGTTGCACATTTGGACTTATTTGGGGCGAAGCCCCCAGTTTGCTTGTATATTTGCTTTTTTGTTGTATATACGACGGCCTGAGTGCCTTTTGCTGCTGGGTCGTGTTGTTTGTACCTGCAGGTTAGCTTTTGGACAAGTTTGGTAGACAACGGTTTGTACCGTCATGCTACCGAAGTTCACATAGAAAAAAACACATTCATTTACACTTTTATATACACATAAGGCCTTTAACTAGTGCAAAAAAAGAAAAAAAAAAAAAATGAGACTCGAAAAGAACGCGAAAATGCAAAAATTTTGTCGGAAATGACCGGACGGTAGGGAGGGTTACCCCCGCAAAAAAAAGAAAAAAAGAAATATATAAGTTAGAAAATGAATAAAGTAGAAATGAACTGACTAAATAAAAGTGAAAATGAAAAAAAAAAGAAAGAATTAAAAAAGAATTAAAATGAGAATTAAATATAAAAATGGCCGAAAATGTTGACGTCGCCTCGAAATGCGCGTTCCTGGATCAAGGAAACTTGAAGCATGGTAAATTTCGCGGATTTACCAAAATAAAATCCCGTAGGAATAGGAAATTATTCGTTTATTAGAATTAGGAAAGATCCAAACACGGAAATCACAGAAGTGATGTTAGGGAAGAGGCGCAGCAAGAGCTGCGTCCCTTGGAAGAGGCGCAGCAGGTGCCGCGCCTGTTCCCAAGCAGGTTGGTTCTGACAGATTTTTGGAAACAGCAATTAGTATAAATAGAAGCGTCGATGAAGCTTTAAATCATACAATTCTTCCGTCTCTTCTTCGTCGATTCATATATAAAATTCCCCATAAATTTTCAAGAGAAAATTATCATCATGAATACCCTAGAAATTCGCTTGAAGGAATGGACTAACGAGTTTTCGAATATTGAGAAACATGACATGGGTGCTTACAACCTTGGATCTTTGTTGAGTTTGAAGCTCATTAAGGTAGTGAAGCCGTTCTTGGATTATCATGTTTTCGCGTTCCCAGGGGGTGATATTTGTCCTTTTCCGGAGGAAATTGCTGCTATTGGCGGGTGGGACCCTGAACATTTACCTGCCATCCCCTCCACTTCACAAGGGTACAAGAGCAAGTTTAGAGACTTGCTTGGACTTACTAGGCTTGAGGTAGATCGTCTTGTTACTTCGAAAGGCGTGCGGATGTTGGACTTTATTGATCGATTCATCAACAGGGCCGACCCTACTGTCTCTTATGTTGCTAGGAGGAGAGCATTCGGTTTCTGTTTGCTTCACGTTTACGTCTTTCAGGGACATGTTGATGAAGATTTGAGAGGTGATCCCCGCCTATTGGGCCTCGTTGAGCAAATGGAGCTGCGCAGGAGCCCAGCTTGCTTGTGTTTAGGGGAGATTATCTTGGGCTTGGATAATAGGAAATCCAATCGCGATCTTCCGTTCTTGGGGAGTCCCGTCATTTTACAGGTAAAAGACACCTTTTTCTTTTCTTTTTCCCTTTTTTTTTTCGTTTTTCTTTTTCGTTTTTTTTCTCTTTTTCTTTTTTTTTTTTTTTTTTTTTTTTTTTTTTTTTTTTTTTTTTTTTTTTTTTTTTTTTTTTTTTTTTTTTCCGGTGTCTAATACCTGTTTTGGTAGGTTTGGCTTATGGAACGCTCCGATTGCTCGAGCCCCCGCCAGTGCGCTTTCCTATCATGCCCGTATGATTTCGATGAGGACACTACTGCACAGTGGATTTCACCCGGTCCGTGACTATTGGAAGAACAAGTCAAGAACGACGATGGCCCCTTGATCGGTGGATTGTACCGTGGTGGCATCTCAAGTCCGCATCACTTTGAGTGTCTTCCTTGGATCCTACTAGGTCCGTGCGCATCCCTGGATTGGAGTTTATGGTATGCATCTTTCCCGAGAGGTTGATGAGGCAAGTCGGGTTGAAGCGAGATGATTCCTAGGCTTGACACCGTCCCCAGATCGCCATGGCATTGACTACCGAGAGCCGAAGAGAGTGGGCTATGAAGTGGGCCCAAAGGAATATGTGGTTCTGAGTTTCTCCTCCAATGCCTTGTGGGTGTCGATTCTTATCTCGAGGTGGAGGAAGGCCGCAACTTCGGAAGAGCGCGAAAGACTGAGGAAGCGTGAGCCCGTTGACTACAAGGTGCGCGAAGGAGAGAAAGAGAAAGAGAAGCATCTGACCGAAGGAGAAGAAGAAGCCGGCTTTCAGGTCATTCATCCTTCGAAGAAATCGAAGACTACTCCTGTCGCAGAGGTGGTGGTTGGCAAGAACGGAAGAGTCAGGCCTCGAGAAAGACCGTTGGTGATTAGGTCTGAAGTGGTGCAGGAGCGCCCGGCTCGAGGTCGTGACCAGAAATATGACAAGAATGACAAGGGCAAGGGAAAGATGGAAGAATAGCCCAAGTCTTATTTATTATTTGATTATTATTATTATTGTTGTAATAAAAGGAGGGATTTTTAGAATCCTAGCCTAGTCGATTTTTATTATTTGCCGTATTATTATTATTAGAAATTGAATGAAATGAATGGTTATGAAACCGTGGTTATTTTCTTTAATTATTCTTGTCGAATTTCAAATGCAATGCAGATGTCCTTCTATTTACATTTTAAATAAAATGGTGGGTTGAATCCCGTGAAGGATTGCCTACGTATTCACTTAAAAAAAGCGAAATCAAACCCTTGCGCGTAGTTCGAGTATGTAAAAGAATAATTGTTCGAAGCAAGAGCTTGTAATGAACATAGAAAATAAGCATGAGCTTTTGCTTACTCGGGAGGTGCGAATTTAGTTTGTTTGATGATATGAGGATGACAAGTTTGCCAAAATGCAAGAGCATAGTGACATTCAGATGGGCCAGGGGCCGTTTATTTAGTGCTGCAAGAGCGACACGTAGGTTTACGCGAGGCGCGTTTCTGTTCTATCCTAGGCATAGTACCGTTTCAGTTGGTCGAGATTTGTGGGGTTTGAAAACTCATTCCCGTCTAGGTCTGTGATTCTAACCGCACCCCCTGGGAGTATTGATTTGACTAGATATGGTCCGGCCCAGTTAGGTTTGAATTTTCCCCTTGGGTCGACAGGTAAAAGAGCTCTGACCGATTTGAGAACTAAATCTCCTTCTTTGATGTTTCTTGGCCTAACCCTTTTGTTGAAAGCTCGTTTGATACGTGCTTGATATGTTTGAACATTATGTAAGGCACGAAGCCTACGTTCATCCAGGAGGATGAGTTCTTCATACCTATCCCTCTTCCAATCGGCCGAGGATTTGACTTTCGAGTAGAATACGCAAGGATGGTATTTCTAGCTCGACTGGTTGTACGGCCTCCATGCCGTAAGTCAAATAGAAAGGAGTAGCCCCAGTGGGCGTCCTGACGGATGTTCGATACCCCCACAAAGCGAAGGGTATTTTGCTTGGCCAATCTCTGTAATTGTCAGTCATTTTCTTGAGGATTGTGACGACATTCTTGTTAGCCGCTTCTACCGCGCCGTTAGTCTGTGGTCTATAAGGCGATGAGTGGTGATGCTTGATCTTGTATTTGGCTAGCAATTGTTCGGTTTCGGCTTGGAAGTGGGACCCATTATCGCTGATGATCTCATGTGGGCAACCATATCGGCAGATGATGTTATTTTGTATGAATTTGGCTACATTTTTGGTCGTAAGAGCGGTGTAGGAAGCCGCTTCTACCCATTTGGTGAAGTAGTCGATTGCTACTAGGATGAAACAGTGACCTCCTGTTCCTGCTGGGGTTATTTTCCCAATTATGTCGATTCCCCACGCGGAGAATGGCCAAGGAGATGTCATCGTATAGAGCAACGAAGGAGGGACATGCTGTACATTCCCGAAGATTTGGCAATTGTGGCAGTGCCTCACATATTTGATGCAATCGGATTCCATTGTGGTCCAATAGTACCCTAGACGTGTGATTTTCTTTGCCATCATAGGTCCACTCATATGAGGACCGCACTCTCCATCGTGGACTTCTTCCATCACCTTTCGTGCCTGTGAATGATCAAGGCAACGTAGGACTACACCAAGAGGTGTTCTTTTGTATAGCTCTCCTTGCATGAGGACGTATTGTGAAGCTAGTAGGCGTATAGCTCGTTGTCCCCTCTTATCCATATCCGGTGGATAGGTACCATTGAGCTTGAAGTTCAGGATTGCTTGGAACCAGGGTTCCGGTGCGATTTCTTCTTCATTGGTAATTTGATGTACATAAGCCGGCTCTGACCGTCGTTCGATACACAAAGGCATTTCCATCATGTAATCTGGCATGTTTATCAAAGATGCAAGTTTCGCAAGAGCGTCTGCAAATTGATTTTCCTCCCGAGGTAAGTGCAAGTAGGTTACGTGATCAAAGAATTGAGCGACTTGGTCAATCCTAGCTTGATAGGGTGCTAGGCTTGCGCTTCGGATTTTCCAGGATCCTGTAACTTGGTTGATGATTAGTGACGAATCTCCATGCACTCGGAGGTTTTTGATGCCTAAGCTTACTGCCGCTTGTAGTCCAATTAAACAAGCCTCATACTCTGCGGCGTTGTTTGTTACCTCGAAGTCGAGTTTGACAGCGATCGGTGTATGCTCACCTTCAGGAGAAATGAGCAACACTCCTATCCCAAATCCTCTTAGATTTGATGCTCCATCAAAGTATAGGTCCCAGGAGTCCATATCTGTTTGAAGTATATCCTCGTCGGGAAATGACCAAGTATCTATGGCTTGTGCGTCGTTGATGGGATTTTCTGCGAAGAATTCGGCGACGGCGCGACCCTTTATTACTTTTAGTGGCACGTATTTGAGGTCAAATTCTGAGAGCATCATGGTCCATCTTGCTAGGCGTCCATTGAGGACAGGTTTCTCGAAGAGGTATTTGACTGGGTCCATCTTGGAGAATATTTTGACGGAGTAGCTAAGCATGTAGTGGCGTAGCTTCTTTGTTGCCCACACAAGAGCGAGGCATGTCTTTTCGAGTTGCGAGTATTTGCACTCGTATTCCAAGAACTTCTTACTTAGATAGTAAATAGCTCTTTCTTCACTTCCTACGGTTTGAGCTAGCATAGCACCCATGGCGCTTTCGATTCTTTGTGAGATACAAACCAAGAGGTTGATCTGGTTGTGGTGGCATGAGCACTGGTGGTTTAGCTAATATCTCCTTGATTCTGTCGAACGCCTTTTGACAATCGTCATCCCACATGGTGTGGTCTGTCTTTTTAAGTTTCTTGAAGATAGGCTCGCAAATCATCGTAAGTTTCGATATGAATCGGCTTATGTATTGGACTTTTCCCAGGAATCCTCTGACTTCCTTTTCTGTTTGAGGTTGTGGCATTTCAATCAGAGCTTTGATTTTCGAGGGATCTATTTCTATACCTCGTTGGCTAACGACGTATCCTAGGAGTTTACCAGATGTTACCCCAAATGTGCATTTTTGAGGATTGAGTCTCATGTTGTATTTCCGTAGCCTTGCGAAGAACTTGCGAAGGTTCGCAATATGTCCCTCTCTCTCTTTGGATTTGACGATCATGTCATCTACATATACCTCAACTTCTTTGTGCATCATGTCATGTAAGAGTGTAGTTGCGGTGCGTTGGTATGTAGCTCGGCGTTGATCAATCCGAACGGCATTCAGATAGCAATAGGTTCCCCATTGGGTGACGAACGCGGTCTTGTGCATGTCTTCCATGGCCATCTTGATTTGGTTATAACCCGCATATCCATCCATGAAGGATAGCAATGCGTGGTCTGCAGTATTGTCCACCAATATGTCGATGTGAGGTAGAGGAAAGTCATCTTTCGGACTTGCTTTGTTCAAATCTCTAAAGTCAACACAAACTCGGATTCTCCCATCCTTTTTGGGTACGGGTACTATGTTAGCCACCCAAATCAAATACTCGGAAACTTTGATGAACCCGGCTTTGAATTGCTTATCAACTTCTTCCTTGATCTTTAGGGCCCATTCTGTTCTCATCCGTCGAAGCTTCGCTTTCTGAGGCTTGAACCCTGGCTTAGTCGAATTCTATGTTCGGCAATATCCCCGTCGATCCTGGCATGTCTTTGTAGGACCAAGCGAAAACGTCTTTGAATTCATTTAGGAGGTCTATGAAGTCGGCCCGTTCGGTAGAGCTCAAGGTAGTCCCTATCCTAAGTTCTTGGGGTTCTAGTTCGGTTCCTACATTGATGGGTTCGGTGTCTTCAATTCGGTCCCCCTTCCCTTTCCCGTAGTATTTCTCTCGGCTATGTAGGGAGGTATTTCGGTCAAGTCCGGGTTTTGGTCATCCTCAGTATCATCGTAAACAGAATTGCACTCAAGATAACGCAAAGAGTAAGCAGAACCTGATTTATTCATATTAAGATTTGAGTAAAGTTGAAACAAAGAAGCCAACTGATCCATGGTCAGTGGCGGCAAAGGAACAGTAGTTGGGGCATTCCCCGAATTATTGTGACTACTTGAAAGTAAGCTAGGAGAAACGAAAGGAGTGGGGGTGACGACAGGAGTAGACTCTCTAATGACTTCTCTAGACTCTGACTCTGACTCCGACTCCGACTCTGATTCGAACTCGTCGTCTCCTGGCTCTTCCTTGAACATCTCTCCTTCTCCAGTGGTGAGCTTGAAGAGCCTTCCTTGATTGTTGGTCCATTTGATTGATTTTCTCCATCCTTTCTGCTGCTTGGTGTCGATTTCTGTGATTAAAGCGGTGGGGTTGAAGCGATCGTCTTGAAGTATCGTAGTAATGATCTCATCCTGCGCGGCCCTAACAAATCGGTCCTCCCCAAATAGGAGGCTAACAGCTTGTTCGTCTAAGCAAGGTGCTTGACGGGTTTTGAAGGTAGGAACCGTTTCTGGAGGGATAAAGTAGCAATCGTGAAAGATCTCGATTCCGGCTAACTTCCTCTCAAGGTAATGCCAAGGTTCAGGAAATCCGTGATAGAGTTCTGAACTTCCTTCTTGAACGAAGTATCCATTTAAGGTGGGGAGATATGGCTTCATTTGGACTCCTACATACTTGCGATTTTGGACTTGAGCAAGCATTTCGAGAACTTCTTCTGCTGTGGGTTTGTACCCTAATCCAAGTGGTATTTTCGATGAGTTGCCTTTCTTGTATGGCGCGAAGGTGTTCTTCCGAATTGGGTTCAAAGGCATTCCAGGGAAGTATCCCTGATTTTTGAGTATGTGATTGACCACTAAGTTAGAGTAGGGATTGTAGTACAAGGGTGCCAACTCGCTTTCTATGACACTTACACTTTGGAAGCCCCCAAGTTCGTATATGGGATCCGCAAGGACTTGATTGCTTGATTGTTTTTCGATTATTGCCTTGATAGGCGGCTTAAGTGATTGTCACAACTTTGCCATTGAGTGGGATCTTGATCTTTTGGTGAAGGGTGGATGTTACTGCTTTGGAAGCATGAATCCAAGGCCTTCCCAGAAGTATGTTGAATGAAGCTTCGATGTCCACTATTTGGAAGTTGACCTTTCGCTCGATCGGTCCCGTAGCTATGGTTAGGCTAGCAAGTCCAACCACTTTTCGCCGCGTACCGTCATATGCGCGTACGCCTTGACTTGTAGGGGTCCAATCCGACTCTTTCATGCCCAGTTTATACGCCGTTTTGAGGGGTATGACGTTGACCGCGGAGCCATCATCTACCAGGGTCATTGGCACATTTTTCTTTAGACAGATAACAGTGATGTATAGAGCAAGGTTGTGACTAGCGCCAAAAGGTGGCAAATCTTCGTCTGAGAAAGTAATAGGATTACTTAACTTCGGTGATTCTTGGAAGACCAAGTTGACTACATCTTCGGGAGTAGAGTTATGTGCTACATTCAATTTGGCCAAAGCTTGCAGTAAAGCTTGGCGGTGTGGAAATGAGCTTGCCACTAGTTGCCAGACTGAAAGATCAGCCTTGGTTCTTTGTAATTGCTTGAGCAAATGGTCAGTGGGATCGTCTTCGTTGTCATTTGGTGTGATGACATTGGTTGGACTGCTTTGAGTAGTACTTTGGTATGGACGGCCCGAGCGAGTTAGGTGATCCACATCTTGATCTTCGCCATTTTGGACTATCTCTTTTACTAAGGAGTTTTCGATGAGATATTCGTCTTCATCGTCATCGGCCCAAACCCCATTAATTGCAGCTAGTTCCTTCATCCTCATGATGTCACTTTCTAGTTGTATGATTTGATCAACTAGCTTATCGACCACGGCGACTACTTCTTGCATAGTGGCATTTTGAGAGAAGGTCAATGGTATGCGTTCTTTAGGTGTTGCATTGGGATTGCGCAAGATCATTACCATGTTTTCTAGTTCCCACACTTGTCTGTCTACACTCCTTGCCCATGCGATGAAGTCGGAAATGGTAGGGGAGATGGTAGAGTAGAGTCTTTCTTTCTCAATTGTATGAATTTCATTTTCGGTGGGAGAAATGAGATGTGAGCAATCTAAGGTAGATTCGTCACTTGTAATCACTAGAACTCCAAGAGGATTCTGAGTGTTGTTGGGCTTACCTCCTGGTGGGATTGGAAGCCGACCATCTTCGATCATATCTTGAAGCACGTGTTTCAATTTGTAGCATTTTTCTGTGTCGTGCCCCTTGCCTCTATGGTATTCACAGTAAGAGTTTTCATCCCAAAATTTGGACTTCCTTTCGGGTTCGGGAGTAGGTCCAATGGGTTGGAGTTTGCCTTGCTTCATTAGCCTTTTTAGAGCATTGGAGTACGTATCCCCAAGGTTTGTGAACTTCCTTGGGGGGCTAGTTTTCTTGGATGGCTCGAGAAGGTTAACTTCGTCGGTCTTGCTAGTAGAGCCGTATGAACGACTTGTGGACCCTTGATATCCTCGACCTACCGTTTTGGACAAGAGCCCTTTGCGGATGTCATCTTCAATTCGTGTCCCCAACACGGTTAAATCTTTGAAAGTCTTGATGTTTTGATATCTCAAATGGTTGGCATATATGGGTTTGAGATTGTCCACGAACTTCTCCACAAGAGTGGCCTCATCTGGACGTTCTACTAGTTGAGTACTAGTCTTCCTCCACCTACTTAGGAAGTCGGTGAATCCTTCTTTGTCATTTTGGGTAAGAACCTCTAGAGTGCGCATGTTGACTTGGATCTCGGCATTATCCGCGTATTGTTTCGAGAACTCGATGGCGGCGTCCTCCCAAGTAGCGACCTTTTTGTGATCTAAAGTGTAGAACCATTGCTTTGGGATGGTGTCAAGAGATGAAGGAAAGATCCTTAAGAACATCTCGGGTTTGATGCCTTTGATAGACATGTAGTCCTTGAAGGCGCGGATGTGGTTCAAAGGGTTCTCGTGTCCTTTAAACTTAGGGATATCCGTCATGCTAAAGTTAGTGGGCAATTTGGAATTGACGGCTTCATACTTACGATTGTTCTCCCTGTAAATGTCATCCCCCTTAAGGTACATCAATTGCTCTTCTAGGTATTGGAGTCTTTTCTCACTGCAGCTTGTCCCCATGAGAGGATTCTCATCTTTGGACTCGTCATCGGAAAAACCTAGTACTTCACTTTTAATGGGAGGTAGCTTTCCCTCTACATCAAAGATGCGGCCTTCGATGAGCTCAAGGCGGTCATAGGTTTGTTCTTGAGTGAGTTGCATTTGGGTTATCGCGGCCAGGATTCGATCATTACTCTCTTGAATTTGCTGGAGGTTCGTATCATCACTTGACCCAGGCATCTTGGAAACTGGATAAGAGACCGGCGACGAATCAAAACACGATCGACCATTCTATCACATTTGCTAAAAGAGGAAAAGTTTTGACTCGTGAAGTGGGTGTGTGCCACTTGTGTTGAGTGAGTTTTGAAGAAAGACATGGTCTTTGAAAATGTGCGTCCTAGCCAACTGTAGTGTAGTTGTAGGAGTGGACTCGAAGTGAGGTTTGAAATGGGCTTGTGGCCCGAATTTTGACTTGACAGACGGACAGAGTTTTGACCGGACTTTGTACTAATTAAAGGCCCTATTTTCGAAATTTTTGATTGAAATTGGGTTTTGATTTTTTTGAAAACTCGTCATGGTTTTGTTTAGAAATGGTGATCACATAAGGTTTTGCATATTTATACAAGCATTATAACGGGGTGCTGAGTGCATTTAGAAGGGTTTTGGTTTAAAGGGTGGGTTGCCATACCGAACCATCAAACCCGAAGTCTGTGGAGAGGCTCGTGCCAAACAAGAGTAAGGCCGATTCCTAGTCCATTTCCTCAAGTAGTGAAGGCCCTTGATACAAACAAGAGTAAGCATCATGGTATGGATGACGTCAATCGCTATCCATCCTTAGGCCCAAATAAGAATTAGGACCGTTTAGACGGGACGATTGGTCAAATGGGTTGGGTTGGGCCTAGGAAGGCCGAGTAAAACGGTCTAGGAAGACCGAGTTATGAAAACCGACAATTGTCTTGTACAAACTTATTCCCTAACCTTGTTCAAGTTTCACCCTAGCTACACGTAAGTGTATTCCCCAGTGGAGTCGCCAAACTGTGGACAGCGGGCCGCCCACGGGGGCGCTCGGGACGAGGGGGGCCTCGGGAACAACAAGCGTTTGCATTTTGTAAGGAGTCGCCACCAATTTTTATGGGAAATTGGAACCGTTCGAATACCTCGTGTCATGTCAAGACACAAAGTAGTGACATGAACACTAAGCAATCGTTACCCTTAGCATTCTATGTCTAGAATGACTCTCGTGGATGCCAATGAACACGGGTGCTCACGGAGATCTGGAGTAAGGGGTGAGGGTACGTATTAGGAAGCTCTTTTGATCGAACACCTAATCCCGCCCGCCTCGATAGCGGCCTCTACTAATGATTAGGGAAGTTGTCTATACTTGATATATCGTCGGCTATATGCATGCAATGCAACATCCATTGAATTAATCCTAGCATGTGAGAATTAGACTAAGTCGGTAGACAATTAATTAGGCAAACAATTGGGGTCGAAGTTGGATTTAAAGTTGATTTACATATGAAAACAATACAAACGATAGAAGAAATACAATAACGATAAATTACAATAATGGAAAATTACAATAATTACATCGGAATAGGCGATTTATGTCGAAAATACCTTTAAACGGATAATTGAGAAAAGAAAACAAAAGAATAAAACACGACAGATCAGAAGGTGATAATACGGATATTAGTGGATTAATATGTAACCTAATCAAACTATGTCAAGGCAGAAAGGGGTTCAGGGACAGAATTCACCTTGGAACAGGCGCAGCAGGCACTGCGCCCTTTGGAAGAGGCGCAGCAGTTGCTGCGTCTGTTCCAAGGGTGAGTTCTGGCTGTGAAGCCGGAACTGCAGATTGTTAATGTTAATTGGTAATTTTAATGAATTGATTGATAATATTACTCGGATGAAAGTGATTAACAGGTTAATTACATGTGAAGGATGGTCATGAAAGCGATAAACAATGAAACATGAATGAGACGGAAATTAGACGGATTAAATATGTGAAGGGTCGATGTTAATGAACGATTAATTAAACTAACTAAACGAATTATTAACTAAACATGACGAATTGATGACAAATTAATGAATAAATAAATTAGAATGTATCAAAGGATGAATTCCAGAAACTCAATATGATGAAATTGAATCTCTAAAACCCGGATTGAATTTATGACGAAAACCCGCAAATATTGATTATAAGGGATTTAAGCCGGATTTATGATGATTAAACGTGTTAATGGCGAATGAATAATATACATACGAATTATGAATGATAAATAATTATACGAACGAATTAAAGAACAAACAAAAGAAAACAAATAAAACAAAAGACGAATTTACAGAGGACGAGGAAGAAGAAAAGAAGCAGGAACTGCGGCAGCCTCACGAAGAGGCGCGGCAGGTGCCGCGCTCCTTCGAAGAGGCGCAGCAGTTGCTGCGTCTTTTCTCTCCGTCTGTCTACTGGAAATCCGCAAAAAAGGGGTTTTAAAGACGGTTTTAGAAATCGATTTTAATGGTATTTCCGACATGAATCTTACAATGATGATTACAATATATAATAAATAACAATAAATAAAAGAGGATTATTACACCCTCAGACTTACATGTTGACGGAACGAGACGGACTAAGAAGATCGATTAGTGAATGCTCGACGCGAATGCAAGGAAAGAATGCCCTCAAAAGAGGAAAACGATTTAACAAGTTGATTAAATTGATTGATTGAGTGTAGTGGTCAAATTGGTCGGTCATGCAACGGAGAGGCTGGTACCCGGAAGGATCCGAGCTTACGTGGTCGAATGTTCAAGCACGTAGGCGCCAATTAGTAAGAACGAAGTCTAGAATGCAAAGGGAGAAGAGAAGGGCGGACACTCGCGTGAGAAATATGAGGAACGAAAGCTCCTATTTATACTAATCACACGGAGGAATAGGGTTTCTGAGACTCTTTGGAAGTGAATCTCGGAAAGATATGAAAAAGATACGTAAATCATGCAAAGAAGGGCCTGGGAAGAGGCGCAGCGACCACTGCGTCTCTTGGAAGAGGCGCAAGACTGCTTGCGTCTATTCCCGTGGAGGTTTCCTCTGTTTAAGAAAGATTTCCGTGTTTAAGTTATGGTAGGACGGATTTAATTTGATTATCTTTTGAATATTACGGGATATTATTTGCCAAAAGATAAAATTTGAGAAATATGGAATAGAAATATCCGGAACATTCCAGAACATTCTGACTCGGGATTTAACAGTTATCAGAAAATGGAGACGGTTTTTGACCCGGACTCCGAATGTACTCTAATTACTGCCAAAACGACCGTATCGGCACGTAGATGACAACTAAGAGGTTGACATTAATTTTTGAGCAATCACTTGACGATAATCTTACGAACTGTCACTAATCGTTCCGCGAATCAAACATGCGGCCCAATCATCACCGGGTGGTTTGCGAGGGGTGCAGAAACGAGGTGTCTACACATGACTGCAGCCATGACAATCTGTTTCTTCATCAGAGATCGACATCTCCACTGTATACACCAGTGCAAGATCTCAGTAGCAGGTAAGGCAACATCCAACTAGATAGCTAAGAGCTTCCAACACCAACTGCTGAATCTACAGTTATATAATAGGTGACTGTGATCCTCAGGTTGATCCAAGCACATATCACAAGCCCCATCAGTAATGATACCAAATCTTACCAACCTATCCTTAGTTAACAAACGGGATTGAATGGCCAACCATCCAATCAGGGAGTGTTTAGGTAAGTTCAGCCTATTCCAGATGATGGGATACCAAGGAACTTTAGGAATAGAACCCTGTAACCAAGAGTAGCCAGCAGCCACATTATAAACACCAACATTAGTGCCCCATTTTCCATTAGAATAAGCAGGCTTAAAAATATCCTTAACTTGACAAATCTTCCTCCAGGTCCAACTAGTATTAACAGAAGGAGAGTAATCCAGCCATGATTGCCCTTTGATATACATATGATTTACCCACCTTATCCATAAATGGTCAGACTTCTCAGCTAACCACCATACATATTTCCCTAACATAGCTAAGTTCCAGTTCTTACCATTTTTAATACCAAGGCCCCCACTCTTCTTATCAGCACATATCTTATCCCAAGCCACATGAGAGGTCTTATGGAAATCCTCAGCACCACTCCAAAGATAATTTCGACAGATTTGATCAATTCTATCCATAACAGTGGCAGGAATAACAAAGATACGTGTCCAGAAACTGTGAAGTTGAGAGAGCACAGCCTGCACAAGAACAAGTCTTTCTGCATAGCTTACCTTCCTAGCACCCCACCCACGAATTCTCTACACAATTTTTTCAATAAGTCTGATACAATCACCCACAGCCATTCTATTATAAGAAATTGGGATGCCTAAGTACCTAAAAGGGAACTGCCTCTCTTTAAATCCAGAGACATCCAATATATACTGGCTGTCCTCATTGCTCATCCCATTGAAGTAAATATCAGACTTATCCCTATTGAATTCCAGGCCAGATGCTTTGGAAAAGGTGGCAAAGGCTCTTAAAATAATAGTAACTGAAATTCTGTCACCTCTGTAGAACAAGAGGAGGTCATCTGTAAAGCACAGATGATTCAATACAAGAGCTCTACACAGGGGATGAAAAGTAAATTCCAGAGACTTAGTAACACAAGCCAACACTCTGCTGAGATACTCCATACAAATTATGAACAGAAGAGGAGACATGGGGTCTCCTTGTCTGATGCCCCTCTTGCCTTGAAAATATCTAAAATTAGATCCATTAAAAGAGAGAGTATACCAGGGGGTAGTTATGCACTCCATTATCCAGTGAATCATTTTATCATGGAAATCAAGAGCTTGCAACATTTGCTTAATGAACTCCCACTCAATAGAGTCATAGGCCTTCTTCAAGTCCACCTTCATCAAACACCTAGGAGAGCAAGCCTTCCTTTTATATAATCTCACCAAATCATGACATATCAGAATACTGTCTACTATCCCTGTAACACCCCGTATTTTATTAAGTTGGATAAAATTCCGTTAATTGCTATTTTGAATTTAATTATATCATTTAACGATTTATATATATATGCTTAGCTAATTAATTAATTTCATCATAATTCGATACGTTAATTTTAATAATCATTAATAAGTTTATTTAAAGTTAGTTCGAGTTTATTTATTTAATAATTTCCGTTTCTTTACGAGTCCTTACGAAAGTTGTTTTAAGTGAACCCTAGATGGATTTTGGGAACAAAACCGTCCAATTAGCTATTTTTAGCTTATTTCACTAAAATAGCAATTTTTATTAATATCCGTTAGTTTCGTAAAAATCGCTAATAATTCCGATTCAAGCTGATATTGTATTATTTACGTTAACTAGCTGAGTTTATTTTATTTTCACTCATTAAATTTATTTATTATTGATTAGTTTTATTACGAAACTTTTACTTAAATCGGTTAAATTTAACTCAAACGATTTTAATAACGATCGAAGTTTCTTAACGAAAAAACGTCACGTATAATAAATAGCGAGGCTAGCGGCTCTTTGTCTCATTTCTAATTTCTCACGTCAACTTTTCTTCTTCTTCGTTCTTTTTGTTTCTTCTTCCCGCGAATTCTTATTTCCTTTTCAAATTTGATCTGTTGATCGACGCTTACTTTGTTCCTTATCCGTTTTCAACTATTTTTGTTCCATAGCTGAAAACGGATAAGGAACAAAGTACCGACGTCGATCAACAGATCAAATTTGAAAAGGAAATAAGAATTCGCCAGAAGAAGAAACAAAAAGAACGAAGAAGAAGAAAAGTTGACGTGAGAAATTAGAAATGAGACAAAGAGATCGCTAGCCTGCTATTTATTATACGTGACGCTTTCTTCGTCGTTAAGAAACTTCGATCGTTATTAAAATCGCTTTTGAAAGTTAAATTTAACCGATTTAAGTAAAAGTTTCGTAATAAAACTAATCAATAATAAATAAATTTAATGAGTGAAAATAAAATAAACTCACTAGTTAACGTAAATAATACAATATCGCCTGAATCGAATTATTAGCGATTTTTACGAAACTAACGGATATTAATAAAAATTGCTATTTTAGTGAAATAAGCTCAAAATAGCTAATTGGACTCGCTTAATTCCCAAAATCCATCTAGGGTTCACTTAAAACAACTTTCGTAAGGACTCGTAAAGAAACGGAAATTATTAAATAAATAAACTCGAACTAACTTTAAATAAACTTATTAATGATTATTAAAATTAACGTATCGAATTATGATGAAATTAATTAATTAGCTAAGCATATATATATAAATCGTTAAATGATATAATTAAATTCAAAATAGCAATTAACGGAATTTTATCCAACTTAATAAAATACGGGGTGTTACAATCACCCCATCTTTTTAAAAAGTTTCGTCCTCGAAACTTGAAAGTAGAAATGGAAGGTTATGAAAATAAAACTGGAATTTTTGAAATTGGTAACCCAAAATATTAAAAGGTTGCAAATAGTAAGAATTAAAATTCTTTCAAAGTTTCAAATACAAACCCAATTTATATTTTTTTAGCTTTGTTTATTATAAGACGGTTGTATGTACTAAATAGACGGTTTGGTAGAATAATTGTTAGTCATAAATGATTAGTTCAATCGGAAAAAGGTAATAATGATAGGTTACTCAGTATTACTTGTTAAATATGTGTATATTTATATATAGGGATCATTATGGATGTTAATTAGTCAGTTGTATAGTTGAGACGGTGTATACTGATATGTGGAGATGATTGAGACGGTGTATACTGACCTCTAGGGATCATTTGGGATGCTAGCTAGTAAGTGGTATATTTGAGACGGTGGATACTGACATGTAGAGATCGTTTTGGGATGCTATTTGGGATCTTGTTTAGTTGTGGTATTGTGCGAAAAAATTAGGACTTTTTTTTGAGTCCGCTTTGCAGGTACTTTGGAACATTTTTGGGACTGTTTTGACTCGGTTTAGGACTGGTTTAGGATTGATTGAACTCGTTTTTTGATACCGATTTTGTGCGACTTTCTGATTTTTTTGGGACGATCGAAATGGAGGCCGTGTGGGCTGTTTTGGCCTCGGTTTTGGGAGCCGTGACAGCTGGTTTGGGCTCGATTTGGGACGGATAAAATGGTGCTTTATGGGTCTGTTTCTAGGGCGTAAAAGTTGTGAAAATTTTCTTGGTATGCCTGTCAAAAGGGAGGTTCATAATGGTTTATGAACATAAGACAGTAGCTAATGAATATGATTTACATGTTTTGATTTAAATTAATTTCCGTCTCATATTTTATATAAAGATAATTCGTTAATATCGTCCTTTCACATAATTATTTTAGGTGGCTCATATGTGGTTGAAGAGGAAGAGTAATTACGGTTTTAGAAGCTTTCTCAAGTTATTACTTGTCTCTTTGCTAGCTTAAGGTAACTATTCCGAGTTACTCGACGAGTTAATGTCACATTAGTAGTTAATGTGTGCCTGTTGTTTGTTAAGTGATTAGGTGATTGATAATGTGTTACTTTCGTTTTTCACATGATAGAAATTAGAAATAGCATGAGAATAATATTGCGATAAATTTTGTAATTTGGGCCAAAGTAGGCCAAGACTGAGTGGGCAGTTATTGACCGAACGAGTTTGGTCAAGCTAGGTTTAAACCAATCGACCTCGATTTGACCGATGACCCGTCGCGGGACTCGGGTCGAGGGTTTGTCTTTGAGGTGAGATTAGTTGTTATTGGAGGTTTTATGTTATGCCTTGATATTTGTAATTATCATTTCACATGTTGGTTGTTGGATGAATTGGTTGCCTTATACTTCAGTCTTCTTGTCTTGTTGCCATTTTAGCTTGTTCTCATGAATTATGAGATTAACGGTTAACTGGAATTTGGATTATTGTTGATATTGAGGATATTGTTGGATTGTCTGCTGAATAGACATTTATATAGCCTTTCACATGATAGAATGCTAGAATTTATATTGATAAGTAGGACTTTTTGCCCTCTTAAGGTTAAGTGGGTGTCTTACTTGACTTGTGTGGTGAGTCATGTGTGGTGTGGGCTAAAATATTTAAGCTGGGACTAGCTGGGACTAGGTCCTAGGTGAGTATTTCGGCCTCCATCATAGATAGGTCTTTATAGTCTTTGACGAGTATATGTTCACTGCTTGATAGCCTTTGTGTTCCTGACTAGTGGATGTTTATCCAAGTTGGGGCATGACCTCAGGTACTTATTTTGATAGTATGGGGTCAGCTTAAGTACTAGCCAACCCTTCGGTGGTGTCCTTAGGGTACTCACTTCACTTTGTTTTAAAAAAAAGTTGTGGGTCTTGGGTGCGGTGGTGTGTATCCGCATGTCTAGGTCTCAAGTGATTTTAGGCTAGGGTTGTGTTGTCTCTTGGCCATGTTTTCTTAATAGTAACCGCTGAGCCAAGATACCGGTTCGATTACCTTCCCTACCTCGTGGTATAGACTCGAGTTACAAAGTGACTATTGACCGTACTAAGAACTTATGCCTGTCTTTGATATATTGCCCTTTCTTGTTTGATGATTCTATGAATCATAGAAGGTGAGATGCAAGCCGGCTATGGTTGATAGAGTTTGGATTCCTGGATGTTATGTGATTCACATGATAGTGTAGTATGAGTCGGTCTAGTATTCACATGCTAGGACTATGTGGCGTTATATTGTTGTTCACATGATAAGCACGATTGCCTTAGCATCTATATGCTAAGGCAGTGTGTGATTCATATTCATATTCTTATGTTTACATGTTATATTAATTATGACATTTCGTGGCTGGGAGAACTCGGAGTTACTCCCCACTGACTGTGGCTTTCGTATTTGTATAAAATGCGAATGACAGGTAGGTGATGCATATATGGGGTACATGGACGAGCTAGCGAGCAAAGTAACCTTGGGACCTAGACTGGTTTTATTTTATGGTGACCCTTAAACCCTTTTTATGTCACAGTTGGTATCAGAGCATATTTGCTCCCGACGCACGTTTGTGCACCCTACTATAAATAACTTGACCTTAAAATAATAAACTTGAGAGACAGGTAGGATGGGTAGATTTAGGATCTTATGTTGTAGTCTCTTTGTGTTTGTTCTTTGTTAGGTACTAACCTGTTTGTTGATTGTCATTTAATAATTGTTGCGTTCTTGGATCAATGACCGTGAGCTTATCTATAGCTAATGGAGTTATTACCCTTATTATAAAAAAAATTTGAACTAAAGGTTTTGAAAATATTTTAATGTTTTTCACTGGTTTTAACGTCAATTAGTGTTAAAGCTTGTTATTGGAGACGTCTGATAATTAGTTTTATCATTTGTTGGTGTAAAAATGTATTTTTATGTCTTTGAATTGGAATATTGATGTTCTTGAGTGATCGCCAAGAGTATCTCCATTCCATTGAAAGGACACTTATATTTTACGAAGATCAAGATTTAGTGCCGATTGCTGAGGATTGAAGATTTGTTCAACCTTTGAAGAATGCTTTTACTTCCTTGAAGATGTTTCTCTTTCTTTTTGTATCTCGCCTTATTCTTAATCTCTTGGTGCTTATCCTCCTTCTAAACTCCCTTCAGTTTTACTTTAAAAGCTACGCTTGTACTCCTAACTTGTCTTTTGTTTTTTGCTTATCCTCCCTTAACGCCATTTGATAGTACTCTTTCTTTTGAGGAATGTTGACCTGGGTTGGAAAATTCGACTTTTGAGGAGATTGTTTGTGTTTGACCCTTAACCCTGGCTTTGAGAAGTCGTGATGTTAGAAAGACTTAGGTAAGGTGATGAGACATACTTAGTGATTCTTATACCTAGTTCCTTGACTAAGTAAGTCGAGTTGTGATTGGCTTCCATAATCACTTTGGACATGAGAGTTTGATAATGGGTATGACCATATGAGAAAAGCTAATGTGGGATTATTAGTTGGCTCTTGAGAGTTCTTGAGTTGAGAGAGATTTAGTATTGAGAAGAATTTGTTAACCCTATAGTTTTATAGACCTTGAGGTCGCTTTGAGTACTTGAGATGATGGGATGATGTCGTAGCTGAGTGTAGTGGGTGTAGTTCCGCTTTTGGAATCCTTGATAAGTAAAAGGATAGAGAAACTTGAGATCCTATTGATTTTTCAGATTTTGGGGTTGGTATGTTACTACCTTGTTTTGAAATGAGAACCTTGTGGAATATTTGAGGAACCTTCTCTTGGAGTTTGGAGCTTGGTATTGGGATTCTTGATTGAAGGTTTATTTTTTTTAAGGAACCCATAGTTGTCACTAGTTGGATACGAATATAGCTTTGTTGGAAGCCTTGACCTTAGGCTTGTGAAAGTTGTTTCTGGATGTTTGAGGATTTGGAGCGATGAGATCACACTTATAGTGGAGTACCTTGTTTCAGGGAATAGATTAGGATGAGGTAACATAAGCGATTGAGGAAACCCTTGGGAGTGATGTGGTTATGAGTTTTGTTGTTAGGAAGTTTTCGGAACCGTTTTGAGTGATGTTGTTGTTGGAGATAAGAGTGTCTGGCGTTCCCTTGTTGGCTAATTTCCCTTCCTCCTTGATCATAAGCGTTACCGTTTATACCTCATTTCCTCACTTCATCTTGCTCCTCCTTTAAGTTTGACACTCGTATCTTGTGAAACTCTATCTTTAACATCCTTGTAATTTTGACTTCAATTTTTACCCTATGAAAGTCATTATAGCTCTTTTGTTGGTTAAGTTTGAGCACTCTTAACATACTTTGTTTTTATGCTATCTAAGTTACTTTCCTTTTTGGTACAACTTCTAAACTTTCAAGCTACCAGTTTCGATTCATTTTTTTTAAAAGTTTATGTCACTTCTGCAAACCTAACCTATTTTAAAGATTTGAAAATGAAAATTCGATTTAATTCTCTAATTGCTCTTGAGTATAGACTTCTTTATCATAGTTTTGAGTTGCTAAACCTGAGATTTTTTTTAAATTTTATCCAATTTCTGTTAACTTTGATCTATTTATGACTTCTTTGTCAAAGTTTAATGTTACATTTTAGGGACATATGTCTCCCTCTTTACATTTGGTTGTATAATTTGCTATTCGCGACTTTAGCGATGGTCAGGTTATGAAACTTCTAGTTAGACCTTGTATGTTTGACACCTTCCAATTTGGATATCTTTATAACAGGTTCAGGTTTTAAAAATTACAGGTTTTTACCCAAATGAACCTATTACAAACATATCCATGCAGTTTTATTCTAGAATTACGTGTTTACTTTTCCGCAATACATGAGGGTGTCACAATCCCTTCCTTTCAAAAAGGCACTTTGGTTCTCACTTATAATATCAGGAAGTGCAGCAGTAAGTCTATTGCATATCACTTTAGAAATAATCTTGTAGATCACATTGCAGCATGCAATAGGTCTAAAATCAGCCACTGTACCAGGCCTAGCCTTCTTAGGAATCAAGGTTAATGTTGTAGAATTGATTTGTTTAACCATTTTCCCAGAACAAAAGAATTCCTGAACTGCCTCAATAAGATCTTTGCCAACAACCTCAAAAGAATCCTTGAAAAATTGAGAGGAAAACCCATCAGGTCCTGGTGCCTTATTTGCAGGAATGAAAAACAATGCCTCTCTTATCTCTTGTGTTGTAACATCAGATGTAAGCAATACCCTTTGTGCAGGAGTTACCACCTTTCCCTGTTGAACAGTCCCCTTGTGAACCTTATGCACTTTCCTTTTAGCCCCCAGTAATTGCTCATAATACTTAATGAAAGCCTCCTCAATAGCATTAGAAGTAGTGTGATTGTTACCAGCCATGTCATGAAATACCCAAAATTCTATTAGGCATCCTTCTAGCCTTATGACACTGTGGAAATAATGAGTATTATCATCCCCATCTCTGAGCCATTGGATTTTGGCTTTCTGAGTCAAAAAACTCCTCTGAGAACTCTCCCTGTCCTTATACACAACAAGTGCCTCTTTCACAGCTTGTTGTAGTACAAGGTTAGTAGGATCAGCTTGTAAAGACCCTTGCACAGTATGAAGATGAGCCAGAGCCACCTTAGTTGTGGTTTCAATACAAGCATAAGAAGCAGTGTTGAGCTCCTTCAAAGGTTTCTTTAATAACTTCAACTTCTTAACCAACTGAAACATTTTGTAACCATAAACAGAAGAGCTCCATACAAAATTGACAATGTTGAGAAACTCAGGATCCTTACCCCACATATTAAAATATTTGAAGGAAGTTTTTCTACTTCCAACAACAGGACGCAACGTCATGGTACATGGACAATGATCAAATACTCCTTCAGGATGAAATATAGTGAGAGTATTTGGAAAACTATGCAACCACTCATCAGTCACCAGAGCTCTATCAATTCTGCTGAATTTCAGGTCACCAATCTCATGTTTGTTAGTCCATGTGAAGAAAGCACCCTGGGCAGGAATGTCAGTCAACCCACACACATCCACACAGTTCTGGAAATCCCTGACCTCAGCAGTAGAAACCTCAGAGCCTATTCTCTCATTCCTTGCCAACACATTGTTAAAGTCACCCATAACAACCCAAGGTCCGGTAATATGTTTTTTCATATTCATAAGTGAGTTCCATAAGGGAATGCGTTCAGTTTGTCTATTAAACTCATATACCATGGACATCCACCAGACCTCACTAGTAGGTAAGCAAGTGACCTTAGTATGAATCACTTGAGCTTCACTACCAAGCACATCAACATTGTAATTACCAGCATCCCAAATTATCCAAATTCGTCCTCCTTCATGACTATCATTATTATGCACCATATTCCACTGACTTCCAATACTCTGATGAACCTTATTAATTGCTAAAGTTCTAACCCTAGTTTCTAAAAACCCAAAAACACCAACATTATTTGAATGTAAAAACCATCTAATATCCTTATGTTTATGTACACTATTCATACCTCGCACATTCCAAAACCCTATGCTACCCGTTCTCTATAGAAATACTTAAGCCTGCCACATTCTCCTGGATCACTTTCCTGTATTGAACTGAATGCTCTAACACTTCCATAAATGTTCTAGTTCCACTGCCAACACTCATACCACCTTTCCTTGAGAACTTGGTTAAAATTCGTATAGGTGAGAATGGAGTAAAAGTAGCTGGCATAGGTGTGACTAGCCCTTTGGAGAGATCAGGCTGCACTCTAGGTTGCACAACCAAGGACTTGCTAGGAGGTTTTGGTGCAGGAGGGACAAGCTCAACAGCAGGTTGCTATTGAACCCTACCTTTAGGTACCCACACTTTCCTTACTGGAGCCTGCCCAGGGTTCTGTTTCTTCCTACAGTCTCTAGCTAGATGCCCAACTCCTTTATAGTCAGCACAAATCAAAGGTTTCCATTCATAATGGACTATTTGCCTATGTTTGACATCTAATTCATCAACAAACTCAATAACATCAAGCAAATCAGCACCCATTTTAACCTCAACCATCACTCTCGCATAACCAATGAAAGTTTTCAGTTGTGTATTACTATCACATATCACAGGCTTCCCTACTAATCCTTAGACCTGGCAAAACCCGACCCGACTCGACAAAACTGATCCGACTCGCCCGATATTGAACCCGTTTGACACCCGAAAATACTACAGAATTATAACACATGAAACCGACCCGGTCCGATCCAACATAACTCGATTCTTAATAACATCCGATAACCGATATAACCCGAACCCGATAACACCATAGCCGATAAAATCCGACAAAGAAAAGAACCCGACTCGAGTAAAACTCGACTAACTGATACATAATTGTGACCTGAATAAGACTATGTTTATAAGACTAGAATTAACGTTAAGTTTACAAATTAAGAATTTTTGTACACTTTTTTTTTCTTTATAGTTCTCCATGTGAATGTTGTCTACATATACGAGTCCGGAAGTGCTAACACTTTGGTCTATAAGTTTGACTAAAAGTTATCGTTCAATTTAATTATGTGTATATTGTATATAGTTAACTTATATATAAACCTAATACACAAAGTTTTAATTGTGCATGACAAACTTTAAAATTGATATTAATGTTAAACGTGTGTTTGTGGGCAAAACCATAACTCACAACCACTATGAAAGGAATAGAAATGGAGAACGTGGTCTACTTAACATTATATTTGACTACTTCCCACGTTTTTTAGTAAGAAAATAGGTAATTGGAATAAAAACTACAAATATTCCTGTTTTTTTTACCAAAAAAAAAAGTATTTTAAAACGAATTCTTTTTAATATATACTTTATCTAATATGGTTATATATGGATCCGTTTTGCATTATAATTGTGTAAAACCGTCTTACACAAGACTAAGTAGATAAGAAATTAATACACTTTTCATTTTTTAGCTTTATTTGGCAGCACATTTCAGCTACTTTATTTGATTAGGTCTTAATCTTTCAGCTCAAAGGAGCTAAACTAAAATTAATGGAGCTCAGAGCTCAGCAAAACTGAACTAGATGAAAATGATGTAAGAGTTAATTTGAGTATAGATGAGCTGAATTGAGTTGAGTTAAGCTGAACTGAAGCTGGCAAAACATCAAAATAGACCTGAGCTACCGAATTGAATTGTTGAGCTAAACTGAACTAATTAAATTGAACTGACTTTAGTCAAGTGAATCAGATAGCTAAATTAAGCCAGAAGCATGCACGTAAAAGAGCTAAACTGAATTGAACTAACTCTAGCTAAAGTGAATTGAATTGAACTCAATTAAGCTAAATTGATTTGAACTTAACTTAATTGAGCTAGATAGAGCTAAATGGAACTAAACTAAATTCAATTGAAGTTATGTGAGCTAAGTCGAGCTGAACTTAGGTAAATTAAAAATTAGCATCAACTTAACTAAATTTAAGTTAACTTTGCTTAATTAACTTAGGCTGATTAAGCTTAGATTAACTTTTTAACTAAAATTTGACTTCAATAAACTTATTAACTAGCTTTTCTTGTTAAACCTACAGTTTAGCTAGTTTAAAAAATAACATTATTGTCCCCTTCTTCATCTTAATGTATCACTAATTAACTGTCCACGTTCTAAATCTAGTAAGGAAATCGAATGAACTTCCCAAGTAAATTTTTGTTTAGACCAATTCAAGTTCGATCAATGATATAGTTAGAGTAATTCGAATTTCGGTGAATTCAAGTTCTAGTGATTTCACATTCTATTCAAAATATATTTCTCACACATCCATCTAGCTATCTTCGATTTTCAACATTTTGGTTTAATCTTTAACACCAGCTTTAAATCCAACACTTGCTTTAGTCTCTGTTTGTGGTGACATAAGTCCCTCCCTACAACTTTAATTAAAAATTTGTACAACAAAGCAACAACCATTTCAACGGACATGCGTCTTTTTTATTTTCCAATGGATTTACATCTTTCATTAATGGAAATTTATTGATGTAGTGGGTAATAGGCTCTGGTTGTTCGCTGTTCACGAATTCTTGTTTAGGCAGTTCATACCACCCATACATAGTGTTTTGATCTAAGATTTCAATTCTTCCATGTTTCAAAGATAGCATATTATTCCATGGAGCTAAGGTACGAAATATGGAAAAACAAGTGTTTCCACGCCTCTACCACCCAGTCAATTCTGTTCCACTTAATCCCCCTTTCATGGCCACATATCTTTCCGGCTAAGGAATGATAAAGATTTCTCCTCTTACATGAATCCAATTTTCATTTCATCCGGGAAAAGCCATCTTTTTCTCAACAATGTCTTTTTCTTCTGGTTAAAGAATCTCTTTCTGGTTGCTCTGGAACAATTAGGAGATTCCCTAGAAGAAATATGGGGTTCTGCTTCTGGTGGCAACATGCCATTGGGTGGTGGTCCCGCTTATGGGGTCAAATCAATACGTTCTAATAAAAAAGATTTTAATATTAATCTCATCGATCTCATAAGTATCATACCAAATCCCATCAATCGAATCACTTTTTCGAGAAATACGAGACATCTAAGTCATACAAGTAAAGAGATCTATTCATTGATAAGAAAAAGAAAAAGGGTGAACGGTGATTGGATTGAGGATAAAATAGAATCCTGGGTCGCGAGCAAAGGATTCGATTGATGAAGAAGAAAGAGAATTTTTGGTTCATTTATCCACTTTAACGACAGAAAAAAGGATTGATCAAATTCTATTGAGTCTGACTCATAGTGATCGTTTATTAAAGAATGACTCTGGTTATCAAATGATTGAACAACCGGGAGCAATTTACTTACGATACTTAGTTGACATTCATAAAAAGTATCTAATGAATTATGAGTTCAATACATCTTGTTTAGCAGAAAGACGGGTATTCCTTGCTCATTATCAGACAATCACTTATTCACAAACCTCGTGTGGGGCTAATAGGTTTCATTTCCCATCTCATGGAAAACCCTTTTCGCTCCGCTTAGCCTTATCCCTCTCTAGGGGTATTTTAGTGATAGGTTCTATAGGAACTGGACGATCCTATTTGGTCAAATACCTAGCGACAAACTCCTATGTTCCTTTTATTACGGTATTTTTGAACAAGTTCTTGGATAACAAGCTTAAAGGTTTTCTTATTGATGCTAGTGACGATATTGATATTGATGTTAGTGACGATATTGATGTTAGTGACGATATCGATCGTGACCTTGATACGGAGCTGGAGCTGCTAACTATGATGAATGCGCTAACTATGGATATGATGCCGGAAATCGGCCAATTTTATATCACCCTTCAATTCGAATTAGCAAAAGCAATGTCTCCTTGCATAATATGGATTTATCTTTTGAGTTGTTCTGCCGGATCGGTCGCTCAAGATCTTTGGTCTCTACCCGGACCCGATGGAAAGAAGGGGATCACTTCTTATGGACTCGTTGAGAATGATTCTAATCTAGTTCATGGTCTATTAAAAGTAGAAGGCGCTCTGGTGGGATCCTCACGGACAGAAAAAGATTGCAGTCAGTTTGATAATGATCGAGTGACATTGTTTCTTCGGCCCGAACTAAGGAATCCCTTAGATATGATGCAAAATGGATCTTGTTCTATCCTTGATCATAGATTTCTCTATGAAAAAGACAAATCGGAATTCGAAAAAGGGGAGGGAGCCCTCGATCCGCAACAGATAGAGGAGGATTTATTCAATCCCATAGTTTGGGCTCCTAGAATATGGACCCCCTGGAGCTTTCTATTTTATTGTATCGAAAGGCCCAATTCATTGGGATTTCCTTATTGGGCCGGGTCATTGCGGGGCAAGCGTATCATTTATGATGAAGAGGATGAGCTTCAAGAGAATGATTCGGAGTTCTTGCAGAGTGGAACCATGCAGTACCAGACACGAGATAGATCTTCCAAAGAGCAGGGCTTTTTTCGAATAAGCCAATTCATTTGGGACTCTGCAGATCCACTCTTTTTCCTATCCAAAGATCAGCCCTTTGTATCTGTGTTTTCACATCGAGAATTCTTTGCAGATGAAGAGATGCTAAAGGGGCTTCTTACTACCCAAAAGTCTACTCCTACATCTATATATAAACACTGGTTTATCAAGAATACGCAAGAAAAGCACATTGAATTGTTGATTAATCGCCAGAGATGGCTTAGAACCAATAGTTCATTATCAAATGGATCTTAGCTGGTAGTACAAAATTATATAAATATTTATTTCTTTGTTATTTCACATTCAATATTATATAACTGAGATTTTTTTTTTCATAAATTCATTATCAATTAATCAATGGTTATTACTCTTAAATTGAAAATTTTAAATACAATATCATTATATATATTTTTCAGCAACTAGCTATATATGAATAGATGCATAACACCGTAAAATAATACAGAATGACCTAAGGGACAAGTTGTGACCCGTTATAACCCGATAGGATCTAGTATTAAAACTTTTTGACATGATATGAACTGTTCAGGATTGTTAGTCTAACTAACCCTACCGATATGTCTAACTAACCCTACCGATAACAACCGTCACCCGACCAAGGGTTCCCTATGCCGACCTGATACCCGAAGTAAGTCATAACCTGAAATAATCCAACCGAAACCGATCCGACCCGCAATTTCATATGACTCGAATAAATCCGACATCACGATAACCCGCACCCAAAACAACTCGACTCGAATCCGACTCGACCCACCCGATTGCCACCTCTACTAATCCTGCAATCTTCATCAGAGCATTACCCCAAATTTTCAGAGGACGGCCATAAAATCTAATCCAGATTGGGACTACATCTACAGCCTCTCTGACTAATTTGGTAGTAGGTGTCCATTCTTTAACCACAACAGGCTTGTTATCAAAGAAAACATGACCTGCTTGTAGCACACGCAATTTCATTGCTTCAATCTTGAAACGAACCAGGAAAATACCATTCTAGTGAAACGATAATTGATCATATTCGGTATATCCCCAGACTCGTTTCACAAACCCATCAATGACTTTAAACGTAGGGTTAGCCCCAAGGACATAACAGTACACCGCCGTCGACCAATATTCTAGTTCAGGATCAGTATCAACACTAGTCAGATGCAGATGATTTACCCTATCAGATGTAGCAGACCCAGAACGCGAGACTTCGGTCCAGTGACTCCCATCATCAGAGTCCTCCTCCGCAATTGAATCCATACTAGTACTCAAATTAAACGGCCTGATTTCACCATCCGCATCCAAAACGTGATCATCAAGCTGGATATCAACCTGAGAATCATCAATTTCAGAGTTGAGATGTTGAAATCTAGAACCGGAGTTATTATTATGAAATTACTATTATTAATCTGTGTTTTTGGAGTTTTTTTGCTATTATTATTTGATATTAATCTAATTACTCTACTAGATTTAGGTTGATTGCGTTTTTGACGAGCCATTGCTGATCAAGTTCGTAAAAACCCTAAATCGCCTCTCTCTCTAACGTTTACCTTCATCTCTCTCTTGAGAATGTTTATGACATAATAACCCCAATTTCATTTTAGCGAATTGAGTTTGTCATGGCATAATTTGTAAAAAATTACTCATCTAATAGAACTATATCTTATTTACTAATTATTAGTTTTATTATAATAATTTTGAATAAATGTTATTTTGTTGGAATTTGGTATTGCTCTTTACCGTTTTAATTTTGTAGTAGTGATTAAGGAATAAAGACAGAAAATGGAGTGGTAAACAAATGAAGACGGGTCAATACAAATTCTTGCATTGATCAAATGTGGGAAGTCAATTTGACTTGGACCTCTTTCAACTGTGTACTGCTTGTACACTGCATTCACTATCAATTCTTCATCACCATCTTCCCACCTTCAGTCCGTCAATCTCCATCACCACCGAGATCACTATTCGCTTACCATTTCCACAATCAACCACCCGAACCCGATATCCTGCCAGCAGCAACAGCCTCATCGGCGACGGGTAAAGGAGTCGTATTTGCCTCCATCTCAAGCACCAACTCGTTCTCTCCACATACCAACCTCCATCCATCACCAATTCACCATTAATCATCATCTCCTTCGACAACCACCATCTCCACCCTGCTCCTCGTGCACAACCACAACCAGCAGCGACTTCAATCAACCCCCTTTCATCACCTTCATCACCATTAAACCCGACAACCACCATTTCGCCATTACCATCATCATCCATGCCCGGAACCGAAAACCCAATTCCGAGCCCACCTCCATTTACTCGACAACATCAGCATCAACACATCTCCGGTGAGCCACCATCGAGCCCATCGCCACCACTAGGTTAGTTAGTATTTATTTTCTCTCAATATTTTAGAACCCTAGATATTTCCTCTCTCAATATTTCTTCAATAAAATTTGTAATCTTTCTTTTATTATAGTTTAATTACTCTCTAGTTTATCCAAGTTCTTCTCTTTTCATTAGTTTACATTTAGTTTTGGGTTGTAATTGGAAAACAAGAAGAAATTCATCTCCTTTATCAATCCAAATTCATTACTTTCCTCTTACTTGGTATAATTCTTATCTTTTGTTTACATTTACTTCATTAGTTTACATTAATTGTCTTACTTGTTCGATATTCATTCAAAGTAGTAATCTTTATCATGTTTACCATGTTTGCTTATGTATTGTTGTACTTTGTTGTTTATTTCTCATCCATGAAAATGTGTGAGTAGTTTTATCTAGGGCTCAGGGGGATCTTGGGTTGTCAATGGGGGTGAATTTGGGTTATTAACATTTAAATTCGGGTGATTTGTTGATCTTCACTTTCATGCACACGAAGTGTTTGTAGGAATGTATGAACGAAAGTTTGAACCTTTTCCTCACATGTTTAGCTTTTCTTGGTGCCTTTTGCTTGAGATAACCTATCTTGGTGCTTAGGCTATTAAAAAGTCGATGTATTATGTGTGATGATTTTATATTAACCGAATGAAAGTTTGTTAAGGAACTTAAGGTGGCTAAAAAATTAGGCGTAAACCCTTGACCGTTGTTATCACCCATATCTCGTTTTAACCTTGTTTCATGCTCTATTACCCAAGTGAACCTAAAGGCTCTAGTTTTCCCCATCTTTGATCAATTTATCTTTGTCTTAGCTTATTTCCATATCTAGTTTGCATATTAGTTAAGAACAAATCAACCTCTTCCTTTTGTTTGACTAAACTAAAGACTTAAACAAGCCAAGTATCTAACCCCGGACATCCTTGTGGTTCGACCCCGATAAATATTACTTTTATTGGGTTTTATAAATTGAGTTTGATACCGGAAACGGCGACTAAAATTCGACCATCAGGTCCCTTATAGAATTTATAACAGTAAGTTATACAGGGTGACATTATTTGGAATGTGTCAATACGATATCACAAGTGACTATCTCTGGCCTAAAATAATTGTGAGGATCGTCTATGTATACCCCCATCATTAGTAACAACGTGCAGCGTAATAATTTTAAAACAAGATGAATAAGTTATAATTTGTAGAAAAATACTCGTATACAGCGTAATAAGTTTAAAATATTTTCATAATAATAGATTCTAATTATCATTTTTTCTTAAAATTTATGCTTGACTTTTAATATAAGCTTTATTTATGCCGAATAATCATTAAGCTGATACATTTATATCGTCCGATAAACAATAACAATCGTTTAAAAAAAACCTCCTTAAATAATAACGATCAATCCTAGATCAACAACTCTCTTAACTATATTCATATTTCAGTTTTATTTTGATTATCCGATATCTTATAATGAATACAGACAAACTTAAATGAGCAAGTTATGAAAATAAAATATCATGTTTCCAAAATAAATTATTCTTTTACAATTTTATTAACTTATTTAGTTGGGTGTTGTGCTATTGAGCTAGTCTTTTGCTAAAAATGGTCATATAGAACAATTTGTGATCCTAGATTCACTCATAATACTCCCTCTTATTCACTATATTCTTCCCCTTTCCATTTTGCACAAGAAATAAGAAAGTGAATTTGACCACACAAAGCATACTACCCCACATGCAATTGAATTTGGACCACAAAAATCAATTTAAAAAGGAAATAGGGAATAAAACCTGAATAATCCGAATAAAAAAATAGAGAAGAATATAGTGAATATGAGGAGAGTTATGGGTAAGATAAGGACCCGAACTTCATATATATACTAGTTTGACACCCGTGCGTTGCAACGGGGTAATTAACTTAGTTATAATATTACATCCCATGTCTAATTATTTGTTTACATATGATTAAAATATCTTTTTCAAATAAAATAAAAGATAAAACACTTTGTTAATGAAAAAAAAGTTGTAAGGCTTAATATTTGTATGTTATTGTTGAAACTGACGCGTGACGTTAATACAAACTCTTATAAGAGCTCTCTAAGACAATATTTGAGAGACTCAAAAGACTTTGGCTTGATACCTAAGTTCCAATGATGTCTCCTATTTATAATCATAGAATCACTTCATCTTATGCTAATCTTTGGATGTGGGATAATTCAACAATTTATATGTAATATATTCACCACACCTGCATTATTTTTCAATGTGAAACAAATAACATACTAAGAAATACACCATATTTTTCGTATTATTCGTACGTTTTTTTTTTTCTATTTTTTATCATAATTAAAATATGTGCAAATAATGAAATGAAATTTATACTCTAATGATAGCATTTTTTTACCACCGATCTAATTATATTATTTTGTAATTTTTATAAATATTGAATATAGTATAGAAAATATATATTATATTCTAATTATAATAATAGTTAAAATATTTTCCACTATACTTTTTATATCAAAAATATTATTTAGGATATTTTTCTAAATTAATTAATTAATTTTTAATAATACAAACTTTTGAGTCCTCTAAGATTATACTTAAGAGACTCAAAAGATTTTTGCTTGATACTAAGTTTCAAAGATGACTCTTATTTATAATCATAGGATCAACCACTTAATGGTAATCTTCCAATGTGGGACAATTCTACTATTTATATGTAATATATTCACCACACCTACATAATTCTTCAATGTGGGACAAATAACATACTAAGAAGTACACAATCTTTTATCATAATTAAAATATGAGAAAATAATATTACTTTGTTCTTACCATTGAGTTGTTTATGTTTTCTATTTTACGTTCATCCGCTTGACTGTCTACGTTTCTACATATGGAAATTTTTTGATCAATTAAATAACCCACATACCCTTGTCTACTTTTATACCTTTCGTGTAATACTCCCATACATCAAGGTGCCTTAACAAGGCCACCTAGTACATGAGAATGCTACCATCTCGGTTACCCGAGGCATAGTAATCAAAAGTGACCATCAAGAAATGTACTTTAAGTAAATAAGTTTAAAGTGATTACATCAAAACTAACTGTAAAATGAAATACAACTGTTCCAAAACCAAAACCGACTAAATTAACAAAATGTTATGACACAACAGCGGAAGTCTATGACTCTAAAACGTGGTGACTCCATCCCCAGCTAATCCCACGCGCATCCAAGATATACCTGCTAGACAACTCCTCACAATCCCCAAATGGATCACCACAGTTTTCAAAACATTTAAAGGGGGCCAGTTACTGCATAAACAATATACGACAATTCAATAGACAGATATACAATCACAATCTTCCAACACCGTCACATCACCAATCATCTGACTACACACTAAAATGTGTATCCCTGCCATAATATCCATCGCAACAGATATTCCACACCGCCAGTGAGGGGCCGCAGCCGTTCCCACCTAAGCCCTGCGCATGTCCATCGAGCGAATAACCCATGTTCCTTAATGTGCACATTCCCCTTGTGACGGGAACCACAAGGGGTGAATCAAGGTCGTGAAGCCACCCCCACAAGTAACTCCACTCAGCCGAGGGCGCACCTTGCGAACTACAAACAAACAACAACCAATCACAATGTCAATGTAAACAATGTCAAAAACCAATTACGATATAATCAACATGCCAATCAACCAAACAACCATATTATAATCATTTACGCAATAACTGAGTAGGAAACTCTACCTGGAATGAAATCACCAATATCAATCACAAGCAGCGGAACAAAAGCGTTCCTCTACGAAATCATCTCCTATAATCACATAATCATAAAATTACAATCTATAATCAACAACAATCCCAATAATCCCCAATTCACCTAATTAGGGTTTAAACAATATTAACGAATCGATATAAAAAACGGTACAAGGATCTTACCCACAATACGACGATCTCAAAGGTATAAAGGACTCCAAAATCCGACAACTAAAGCCCTTGGATTTGATAGCAATGCGAGAAGATAAATCAACGTTGTTTGCTTTCTTTGTAAAAAGGTCTAGAATTTAGGTAAAAAGTAAAAAGAACTGACGGAAATACTTTATATAACCTTTTCACGCGTTGCTATCAAACTCGGCCAAAAACACGTATAACCCGACATACTCGATCAAGTAACTAAGGTACTCGATCGAGTTACCCCTACTCGATGGAGTACCCATCATGCAGAACGTACTCCAGAATGCAAAACTAACTTACTCGACAGAGTAAGCCCTACTCGATAGAGTACCCAACAGCTCATAAAACCGAGGTATTACATTTCGGTTGATGAGTGCCAAAATATGAGGGGCTTACATGAGAGTAGTTGTGTAAGTAAACATATGAAAAATAGAGATATCTCATTTTCTTAATATTTGTTCAAAAAGTAAATGTAAACAATTCAAAGGAAGGGAGGAAATAATAAATAATACGAAATTTATACTTAAATGAAAGCATTTTTCATTACGAATCCAAATATCTAACTTTCTAAATGTTTTGCATGATACTTTTTGGTTAGATTGATAATCAAACAACTAGTATAGATCCCGCGCGAATGCGCGGTTTTTTAGATAGGAATATTATAGAAAATAACAATTTTACTACTGTATTTAACTCAATTTGAAATTTAATTGTAAATTTTATTATTATTAATGTTTTGTATTAATCAATGGAAAACGAAAAGTTCATTATGATCCAGTTGTAGAAATAATATAATGAAAGCCCAATTACAGATATGATATAATAAAAGTCCAATTACATATACAATATAATGAAGGCTCAATTATAGCTAAATTCATTTAGGCGGGAAAATTTGAAAGATCTCTTATTCTTTTAGTATAAGGGGGATTCTTTTATGTAAAATATAGCTTTGATATTAAAAATATTACATAGTATCTTTGTCATAATTTTGGAAGATCTTATAATATACTTTCTTAAAATTAAAAAAGATGATGTGGACGCTCTAATATTGCTCGAAAAAAACCTCTTTGGGCCCACCTAAAATACATCAGCTGACATGTTGGTAAATATATTTTAACTAGAGCTGACCAAATGGCCCAAGCCTATTGGCCAGACCCGACCCAGTCCGCTTTTTTGAAGGACTTAGGCTTTTATTTTGGACCAAAAAAGCATATGGACTGGCCCAAAAAGGTCCGAAATATTTTTGCGCCGGGTTTGGGTCAATCGTTTGGCCCAAATTTTGGCCCGGTCCGGCCCATATTTATTAATAAATAAATATTTTTTCTAATAAAACCTATTAAAATAGCGTTAAAGTTTTAGATAACTCTTAACAAACTCAAGTATATTTTTTTGATTTATAAAACAATGTGTACATAACATATATCATATCCACGAATGCATGATTAAGCATTCTAAAGCGGCGATGTTTTTTTTTATTTTATTTTTGATATTAATTCATATCCATTTCATCATATTTTGTACAATTTTATAAATTACGTATGTTTTTAAAGTAGTAACTACTTTTATAACCCGTGAAATCCACAGGATGTTTTGTTTTTTTGTATGATGTTTTTAGTGTTTCTAGTAATTTAAATTTTATAAAATATAAAACCACATAGTAAGATCACCACACGAATAATTCATGATAGATCATGTACTAAAATTAAGGGCATTCAAATGTTAACATAAAGATCAATGTCGATAAATTAAAGAAGTCAAGTAGGTGAAGAGTGCTATTTTTTTCAAAGGTAAAATGATGAAAAAAACCAACAAATACCAAAATAAAATATACATTTGAAAAAAAAAACTAAAAACTATTAGTCATTCACACTGATGTCGTCAATCTTGTAGTTAGTCTGCAATATATAGTTGTTTAAGCAATCCTAGTCTTTTACTTCTCCATATAGTGTTCTTTCTCCAATAATGAATTGTCCTATAAAAAGTAATTAGTGGTAATTAACCAACAAAATAGTGAAATTTGTTTTATATTATCGTTATTAACTTAAGCTTCCTCTTAAATAGTGAAAAAAAGAGGGAGTGAGAATTAAGTCATAGAGATTTAACTATATTAACCTTTGAATAGCTCAACACCACAAATTTTGATAGCCCCTAAATGATGAGAACGAAACAAATATATATGATGTGATGAACACTTCATAACCCAATGGAACTTATACATAAAAAAATAAAAAAAATTTGTTTATAATTTAAAAACCTTAGTATACTTAGCTTGATGTGAATAGAATGATATGAAAGATTAGTAACAAATTTAGATCTACTGACAATAGGGATAAAAAAAATTTGCTTACAAATTTTGCCTTCCATCAAAAATATATAAACAATTGAGAATGCGTTTTATGACTTTTGAGCATCTTCTCTTCATTATTGTCAAATTTAATATAGGCATAAATATGAATCAAGATTCATGACTTTAAGCATTATTTTTCCATTATTATGAAATTTAATATAAACATAAATAAGGAGTAAGGAGAAATGGAATGTATAAGGTTTGCTTGATTATTATTATTATTATTATTATTATTATTTTATTTTTTTTACAAAATTCGCTTTACATGAGAGTAGTTTAAAATGTTATCTTATTTAATTAAAATATGACATGTAGATGATGGTAGATAATTTGGCTTGCCTTTTAATTAGATATATAGATAGATATAGATTTTATATTTAGATTATAGAGTTATTGATTTTATATACATAAATATGGAGCAAGGAGAAATGGAATGTAAAAGATTTGCTTTATTATTATTATTATTATTATTATTATTATTATTATTATTATTATTATTATTATTATTATTATTATTATTATTATTATTATTATTATTATTATTATTATTATTATTTTTATTTTTTTTATTATTATAAGATGCGCGCAGCTTTCATTAAAAGAAAAATAAAAGGTTTACATGAAATTGGTGGGGAGCCGAGAGACAATCTGGGCTCCCACACCCTTAGCAATAGCAAAGCTAAGTCTAGTAAAAATGTAAGCGGCTACCCGAGCCCCCGCATCCCGAGATGCGGAGAATTTCGATCCGCTGAGCAAGGCAACAAAGATCCGAACCCAGCTCTCCAAGTGAAGAGAAAGAGAAAGGTAGGAAACCATAACCCGCTACCGCGCACAAATCCCCATACTTAGCACACTTTCGCCGAGCAAAGATCGGCGACAACCCGCCCCGCACAAAATCGCCAACCCGATCCGAGTCAAAGGTGAAGAACCCAAAGTCAATGCACACATCACGCCCCATGTCCCAAGAATATAGCAATAAATCCGCAGGACGAAGAGAGCCACCATGCCCATCAACCAAACCGATATCAACCTCCTTCCCCGCAGTAATACCAGATCTATAGCAGATGTCAAAAAGAGTGTCCCGGACAAGGTTATGACGATGTTTAATGCCCACAAGATGCCAAGAAAGAAACAGCGTGGTCCCCAAAAACATCCTCAAAAAAACCCGAGAGCAAGCGGACGGGGCCTAGATACCGTGAATAACGGAACACCCGCACGATACCCCAAAGACACTACGGTAAGTCCTCCCATTCATAGTCTGACCCAACCCCGAGATAGGAACCGCACGTAACCAATCCGAGGAGTGAGAACCTGCGAGATCGCCATAAAGCAAGTCGGCGTGGTGTCAAAGAGAAAACAGGACTACGAGGTAGCAAGAACTGCGTCGTGAAATAAATATCTGCCAATTTCTTCATAAGTTTGGGGGCGACAATTTCACTAGGGTGACCTAATATATCGAAACCCGTAGTCGCAGAAACACTGCGCGGCATCATCAAAAGCGGGGCCAACGACTACAACACCGGAAGGGCCGAGGAGCTTAGCCTCGCAAACCAAAGACGCAAGCGGGACGCAATAAAAGCATAAAATAAAACATCTCCCACCGCATAGACACCAAGTCCACCAAGATGAAAAGGGAATGTAGCAAGGCGCCACTGCCAATCACCAAAACCCGGCCCCGACGCGGTGACAATACGTTCCAAGCTAGAACGCAAAGCGGCATCAAAAGGAAGATGGACAGACCCAAAAACACTAGGGGAGCAAGTACGAAGGGAGAAGTAGAGCTTAGAAATACCAGTACAAGCTCGAAGAAGAAGCAACTCACATTGCGGGTCCTCAATCCTCGCAACCAAGTCCATTAGCTCAATGGTCTTAGTTACTCTCCGCCACAATCTCACCGCTAAAACCAGGACAAGTCTTGATGTGTCCTCCCAATATCTGTAACACCGCGCAATGGCCGAGAAATAGAAGTGGGGAAAACCCCGGAAGCCGGCTCGTGGGTCCTCAACGAGCCAAAAGACCTCCGTCTTGGAGACATTAAGGTGTAAACCAAAACGAGGGCCATCCAACCTAATCAAGTCCAAAACCTTCCCCACCTCCAAAGTATCACCCACAATGGTGCCATCATCTAAGTACCATGCCTGCAAAGTGAGGTCAAAAAGTGTCCGGATCTTGCAAACCAAGGGATGCAAAACCAACGCGAAAAGCAAAGGCCCCAACGGATCACCTGCGCCGAACACCCCGACAAGACCACAAGCGGTGCTCCCCATAAAAAAGGCGGGCGGGCTGGAATAACAAAAAACTCCACCCAACGGGAGAGAGCCGGGCAACGACGGCGGACCTTCTGAAGCATGGTCGAACGGTCAACAAGGTTGAACGCATTCGAAATTAACCAAAGAAAGATAAAAGCCCCACCCGAGCCCCCGAGCCTCAATGAGCCGGTTCAAGGCATGCAAGATAGCCTCTCCTCCACCGGACACACCCACCCCGAACTGAATCCCATCAAAATAAGAAGATAAAGACGGGCCAACCATAGAAGCACCAACCTTAGAGACAAGCCGTCTCCAGACCGTACCAACAGCAATAAGACGAACTCCACCACCCGGTTTAACGAGTGGTGTGAGAGGGGCGCTGGCAATGTACTCACCCAGAGGAAGAGGACACCGGCCCTCAAGAAAAAGATTAACCAACCTAGTAATAGAAGTGATCAAATCATCGGAGATAGCCACAGCAGCGCCACTCAAACAGTCCATAAGGTGTTGGGCACGAAAACCATCCCTCCCACAGGAAGTACCACGAGGGAAGCTCCGAATCATATCCAAGACCACCGCCGAAGAGGCAACCAGAGGATGATGCTCCCCAGACAGAGGAGGAAATGAAGGAGGCGGGGCGACAGGATGCTTCTCACGCAGGGCCACGAGAGTGGCATCGGAGTAGGGGGCAACCCCAGAGGAAGAAAGCACCCGTACAAAAGAAGAAGATAATGGCCATCGAAATCTTCCGCCGCATTGGCGGAGGTTAAGCTCACTCAAATCCAGATCCTCATCCACAGAAAATGAAGAAGGACCCTCATCAAAGCACTCCTGTAACAACAGCAAGCCCCCCCCCCCCCCCCCCCAGGTGTCCCCCAAGCAAGTATAGCCCTGGCAATACCCTCCTCCTGATGCTGACGCCGAATAGCAGACCGACACTCATGATTACTCCGAGGGGCGAAAGTCCTGAGCAAACAAAGAGGTAGAACAAGCAAACGAACCCAGCGGGAGAGATCACAAGGGGCATCAAACACCGCATCCAAGGCCCCTTTCAAAGCCCGAGCAAACCCCAGACGGCACTTGGGAGGAATAGATTTCACGGTGCGAAGGCCTAAAGACAACAAACGATCCAGCGAAGATATAGACCACTGAACAAGCTCTACACTATCATCAGAAGGAGCCGAAGTAGAAGGAGCCAAAGGTCTCGGAATACCATGAATATGGAAGGTGTAAATGCCATCAACACACCCCGGATGCTCCACACAATCACCCCGACTATGCCGACATCTTGCTCTAACAGTACGGGTCATAAAACACACCCCACACAACCAGAGCCCCATCCGTCTCAAAGAACTCTCGGTATTGGAATAAACAGTCAAACTATCAGAAAGAGTCTGACGCGTAAGGTCCAACGCACCGTCATGACAATGTCGGACCTGTAAATGTTTCTGCCAAGCTGCCTTTGTAAGACCCTTACCAAAACCATCCCGACACCCATGAAGACTCGAAAAAGGACAATGGTACCGCACAAGCTCGGGCATGAAGGAAGTTAACCTCACACCCTACCAATTATTATTATTATTATTATTATTATTATTATTATTATTATTATTATTATTATTATTATTATTATTATGTTGTTGTTGTTGTTGTTGTTATCATCATCATCATCATCATCATCATCATCATCATCGTTACAAAATCCACTTACATGAGAGTAGTTTATAAATTATCTTATGAAATTAAAATATGATAGATGGCGGTAGGTAGTTTGGCTTGCTTTTTAATTATATTTATAGATTATTATTATTATTATAAAATCCACTTTGCATGAGAGTGGTTTATAAATTATTTTATGAAATTAAAATATGACATATAAATGATGGTAGATAATTTGGCTTACTTTTTAGTTATATTTATAGATTATAGATTTATAAATTCAATTATTATTCCATGCATGTTATATTGTCAACATAATTAAATTAACGGGGTGTGAAGTTGGTGACGTGGTTTTTTTTTTATTTTGCAAGGTGGCATTTAGTAAGTCTAGGTGGCATTTAGCCATGCTTATGTGGCTTTTAATTGGGGGTTTAGTTTATTCTTTTAATAATATTTATAGATTTTTTAATTAATCATATCATATATTTAACAAACATATATAATTTAATAATAATAATAATAATAATAATAATGTTTACGGGGACCACGCTGTTTCTTATACTGGTATTATGGGTGTTAAGCATCGGCACAACCTCGTTCGTGACACCTTATTCTACATCTGCTATAGGCCTGGTATTTCTACAGGTAAGGAGCTCAATATCGGTTTAGTTGACTGACATGGTGGCTCTCTTCGTCCTGCGGATTTGCCGCTTTATTCCTGGGACAGATGGCGTGATGTGTGCGTCGATTTGATAAGGTCTTCTCCCTTGACTCAAACTGGGATGATGGATTTTGTGCCCGGCCGGGTTGTCGCTGATGCTGCTCAGTGTAAGTGTGCTAAGTATGGGATTTATGTGCGGCAGCTGGTTATGGTTTATTTCCTTCTCTTTCTCTTCGTTTGCGAAGTTGGGTTCGGATGTTGTTGTCTTGCTCAATCGGATCCAGAAGTTCTCGGTATCTCAGGATGCGGGGGCTCGGGTAGCTGCTTATATTTTTACTAGACTTAGCTTTGCTGTTGCTAAGGGTGTGGAGGCCCAGATTGTCTCTCGGCTCCCCACCAATTTCATGTATACTTTTATTTTTCTATCAATAAAAGTTGCGCGCATCCTTCCATAAATAATAATAATAATAATAATAATAATAATAATAATAATAATAATAATAATAATAATAATAATAATAATAATAATAATAATAATAATAATAATAATAATAATAATAATAATAATAATAATAATAATAATAAAGAGGAGAGAGCGTGCGATTAGAGGAGCGATAGGCGATTAGGGTTGCTGCCACATTTTGAGCTTTAGGGCTGTTGTCACCGGCTGCCACCAAGGGTATCACCACAGCACGCCGGCTTTAGACCTCACGTCGTCGTCGTGTGCGGCTGTTGGTGGTGTTATTTCGACTGGTGGCTCAGGTTTTCGCAGGTAAGGGTTTTCTTTCACTTACTGTCTGTTTTTTATCCTAGGGTTCCGGTTGTGTGTTCCCTGCCTTGTCTGTGATCCCTGCCTCATCTGTGATCGTCGGCGGCCTTGCCGGACGTCAGTGTGTTGATCGGTTTCAGCACTCTCGGCTGTTTTCACGTGGTTCAGCATTCACGGCTGTTTCACGGCTGTAGCTTTGTCGGGGATAGGCTTTATCAGGTGGGTGTTTACCTTGCGTTTTTTTTTTTTGGGTCGCATGTAAGGGTTGCTGGAGTCGCTGGTGGTTGCTGGAGTCGCTGTTGTGGTTGCCGAAGTGTTGCTACAGCCTTTTTTCGATTTCCCGCAGCTGCTTTGTTTTCTTTTATCACGTCCTTATTGCTGCTGGTTGTTTGAGTTTTTTCCAGCTGTTGTGTGCGTGCTTTCACCGTGGTATGGCTGGTTGTTGACCATCACCGGAGTGGGTGGTGTTTGGTGGTCACCTTTGCCATGGGTTTGTTCTTCTTTTTGGGTGTCTTGCCTCTAGCTGCTTGTGCGGGTGCCTGCAAGGTGGTTTTCGTTCGGGTGGTTGCTTGGTGGCTATATCGTTTTTTTTGGGCAGGTTGAGAGTGGGGATTTGCTTCTTCCTTCATGCTCGAGCTTGTACGGTACCATTGTCCTTTTTCGGGTCTTCATGGGTGTCGGGATGGTTTCGGTAAGGGCCTTACAAATGCAGCTTGGCAGAAACATTTACAGGTCCGACATTGTCATGAAGGTGCGTTGGACCTTACGCGTCAGACTCTTTCTGATAGTTTGACTGTTTATTCCAATGCCGAGAGTTCTTTGAGACGGATGGGGCTCTGGTTGTGTGGGATGTGTTTTATGACCCGTACTGTTAGAGCAAGATGTCGGCATAGTCGGGGTGATTTTGTGATGCATCCGGAGTGTGTTGATGGCCTTTACACCTTCCATATTCATGGTATTCCGAGACCTGTGGCTCCTTCTACTTCGGTTTCTTCTGATGATAGTGTAGAGCTCGTTCAGTGGTCTATATCTTCGCTGGATCGTTTGTTGTCTTTAGGCCTTCGCACCGTGAAACCTATTCCTCCTAAGTGCCGTCTTGGGTTTGCTCGGGCTTTGAAAGGGGCCTTGGATGCGGTGTTTGATGCCCCTAGTGATCTCTCCCGCTGGGTT